>NC_048319.1:2576643-2658767 GCF_013100865.1 Trachemys scripta elegans | reverse complement strand
CAAGCAAAAAAGAGGACGGGAGGAGCCCCGCCCTAGCCCCGCCCCTGCCCCTCCCACTTCCCGCCCCCCCAGAACCCCCAACCCTCCCCCCGTTCCTTGTCCCCTGACTGCCCCCTCCTGGGACAAGGAACGGGGGGAGGGTTGGGGGTTCTGGGGGGGCGGGAAGTGGGAGGGGCAGGGGCGGGGCTAGGGCGGGGCTCCTCCCGTCCTCTTTTTTGCTTGTTGAAATATGGTAACCCTACCTCTGCTCTAACCCACTAGACCCCACTCCCCTCCCGGAGCCAGTAATAGACCCCTCTGAAAGAGAAAAGCAAATCACGAGCAAGGCCCCAGTTGCAAGTACTACAGCCCCGCGGAGCCGCTAGAGCTCCGGGGGAAGCTCCGGAGGAGGCCGAGAAGCAGCCGGCAGCGTTTGCTCGTGGAGCGTGGACAGCGCCCGAGCCGGGCTACGCGCGGATAGAGGAGTCGCTGGCCATGGGCTGTCAGGGTGGAACGATTCCATCAGTTCCCCTTTGGACACCAGCTGGACGTGCAGCCTGAGCACGAGCCGTTAGCATCAGCGGGAAGCTGCTTCCGGGGGCGCCCAAGTGACTACACTGCATGTTACTGGGACTCCAGCGTACCGGGGTGAAGAGACGGCGCACCCCTGCTCAGTGCACAGGATACACACACGTGTACACACAGCCAGACAAGGAGAGAGACCCAGAGCCAGGGCTGCCCTGAGAGATACCAGTGCCACTGCCTACCCTGCAGCAGCTGCACTGATCCCAGCTGCCCCCAGGGCTCAGTTCACCTCCAGCTCCTGGGACTGGCAGCGCACGGCGGTGGCTGGGCTCTGGCCAGCCTGGAGTAGCTGACGCTCCCGCAGTGGCTCTCCCGGAGGCATCCAATGGGAAACTAATCACCCGCTTGGCTTGTGCATCACTGCGGAGGTGGAGGTGGGGGTGAGGGATGCGGAGCAGCAGGTGGCAGAGGAAGTGTCCACTCTGGTGCTCGGCCCCCATCCTGCCGGCATGCCCCCCCCCCACGTTGCCATGCCCCCAACTCACCTGTGACTTCCAGGGGCAGCAGGTCCTGCTCGTCGTCGACGCCGGCCACCACCTCGCAGCGGTACAGCCCGGCGTCGCTGGCCCGCGCCGCGCTGATCACCAGGGTGGCGTTGTAGCGGTTGCTGGGGTAGCCAGGCAGGGACACCCTCCCCTCGTAGGCTTTCACCACCTTCACCACGTTATCCTTGGCCACCAGGACTGGCACGTCCTCCTTCTGCCCGGATGCCGCCTGCACCTTGCTCCATTTGATGCGAGGCGGGTCCGGTGGCTCGTTGGGCCCCAGCGAGGCCGAAGGCTGGAGCAAGAAGAGGCAGGGCAGGGCCACTGGCTCAGCCAACCCCACACGCAGCGGCTGGTGCTGGACCTTGTTGATGCGAATCACCTTCCCATTGTCCTGGGAGCCTGCAGGAGAGAGACAAAGAGGAGAGGGGATCAGAGGGAGGTATACACCTGGGGGGAGCGAGATACCCCTGTGATAGGCACAGCCGAGAGAAAGAGACAGAGACGCATGTTCTGGCCAAACCATCTCAGACTCAGAACCGACCCCAAGCTCAAATCGGAACCGACTCCAGGGTGCAGGAAAGTCCCCTGCCTTTCCCCCGACAGTTTCATTCTCACTTCGTCCGGCTGGGATCTGGCAGTGCCGGGCTGCCACTGGGAAGG
The DNA here is from genome assembly GCF_013100865.1 of Trachemys scripta elegans. Lineage (NCBI taxonomy): Eukaryota > Metazoa > Chordata > Testudines > Emydidae > Trachemys > Trachemys scripta. The sequence goes on along the minus strand of NC_048319.1, from coordinate 2,657,055 downwards.
TATTGGGGTCCACTTCCAGCCCCCACCCCCATGATGATGAACATTCTGCCCAGGTCCCCCACATGGTCCCCAAGCTCCTGTGATCCGTTCCCACTGGGCAACTCTCAGAGCGTCCATTCCCTGGGAGCGTCACACGGCGAGGACAGGGTGAGATCAAGCAGCCCTGTCGATCCCTCGCTGATGCCTGCAGGCAAGGGGCAGTTTGTACCAGCGCCAGTGGCGGCACCCCTCCTGGCTGGGTATCCATTCCCCCTGCGGGCCCGCGATCACTCCCACAGTGGGTCTGGCTGACACTGCAGACACCGGGGGGCTTTTTTACAGGTATAAATCAAGTGAGCTGCGGTGGGGAGCAGGATGCAGATCCGCTCTGGTTACTAGCTTTAACCCCCTTGGCCCTAGAGCTGCAGCAGGTGCCGAGACAGCCTGAACCAGACCCACCAGCTCAGAAGGTCCCTGGGCTGCGGTGGTGTCCCCTGTCGAAGCCCAGCTCCGGATCTCCAGCACTGAGCTGGAAATGCCCTCTGCAGGACAGCGCGGCAGGCTCCCACCAAGCCAGGCTGGGAGTGCAGAGCAAGGGCTTGCCGCCTTTGCTCACAAGGAAGAGCCCTGTAGACGTCCACGGGCCCCAGCGTCACCTCGCTGCCGGGGAGGAGACCAGCTACCTGGGAGCAGGTGAAAGCAGGATCAGAGGAGCAACCCCCTAGTCAGCATACACCTGCTGCTGCACCAACAGATGCACTGCAAGGGACCTCCAGCCAGCCGCCAGGTTCTGTAGCACCGCAGAGCTATTGGCTACCTCTGCAGCAGGTGGCACAGAGCACGGCTAGAAACAGGCCTCTGGGCTAGGCTGCATGGCCCATGACTGCTGGAGATGCTGGGACAGCTTTAGCAGCAGGGCTGTCTGGGCATGAAAGGGTGTCAGGCAATCCGGTCCCGGCAGGCAGCTAGGTTGATTGGCCCAAGCTGTGCTTAATTGCATGAGTGCTGACACCTGCAGCAGGAAGCCCGGGATAAAAGCAGCCCTGGCAAACCTGGGCTATTGTCATTAGGGGCTGGGATGCAGGTGCAGTGAGGGGTGGGGTGAGGTGATCTGATCTGGGCAGGGTTCTTTAGCTAGTGGAAGATAAAGTAGCTAAATATCAGCTTAGATCAGGAGTCCTTTCTAAGCTGCAATTAACAATTCTCCTTCTTAATTGCATGTTTGCAACCCTCTTCTCTCCTCTCAAACATACTCCGAAACCCCCCAGGGTTCTGCTTTGCCCTAGGCAAGAATAAAAGCTAAGTCTCCTGTGAGAAAATGTAGTATGTGCCTCCTCCAGAGAGGGCTGTCTGAATGCGAAATGGAAGGTGCCTCTGAAGGAAGAAGGCATGGGCCTGAGATCGGGGGGATCTGGGCTCCAGTTCTGGCAGGGTGCGACTCTGGCCAAGTCCCTGCATCTCCTTCTCTGGAAAAAGGGGTTAATGAACTTTCCTTTTCCCCAGCCAATATTGTGAACCTCAAACGATCAGAGACCATGAAGCAGGCACCAAAGATCATGAGTTTGGCTTCCTAGTGAAGAGATTTAAACAGGATGATAACTAGTGGGTTCTTTCCCTTTACTTTCTGGTGGTGGGGCCATTTTCCATCTCTTCTCTGCAACGAGCAGAGCCAGAAACTTACCCTTTTAAAATAAAATGAAAGCTGAGACTTGCACTTAATCCCATGAATCCAGAGGCTGGGGCTTAAAGAAAATGCCGTGAGGCTGGTGATACAACTGGGAGCGCTGCCCTGAGGAGCTGCCTGGCACAGTGGGGGCCTGATCTAGGTTGGGGCCTCTAGGAGCTACCCCAATTCACATGATAAGCAGGGAGGGGGAGTTTTTGAGATACAGGCCAGAGACTGGATCCTCCTCCGCCCCCTCCCCCCTCTACCAGCAATGCGACCCCATCTACCTGAGCTTGTTCTAGCCAAATGGTGTTGTCATGTTACCGGCCTGTCCTTGCCAAATGTGACATGCCCAGGCCAGAGGCTCTGTTCCTCCCCATGTTCCTCCCGCCTGGCCCCCACAGCTAAGAGTTTCCTATGGCAGCCAGACTATTGAGTGGACAGGGGGCACTGAGCTAAAGGCCCTTCGCCACACCTATTGGGTTGCCATGGCACCCACACAGTCCAGCCCTGCCCCGGGAGGTCTGGGCGCTGGGGCGAGTAACAAAGGCCCTGTGGATGCAGTGGGCTGGTCTATGGAGGTGTCAAGACCAGAAACCGAGGCTCCTCGGTGCGCGCAGCATGACGGGGGGGATGCCGTGCCGGGAAATCTTTGAGCTGCCAATTGGCCTGGTCTCTCTGAGGCCCGAGGACCAGCTTTTACTGTGAGGTTTGTGTTTGCAAGCTCCCTGCCTGCCATCCCCACTCTAGCTCCTTGCACTTGATCTATCAGCCCCATGAGGGATTGAGTTGTATGCAAAGCAGGGCCCCAGGGAAAGCCGTGTCCCGCTCCACATGAGTAACCCAGAACCCGCCAGGCTCTCCGGCTGGGCTGGCGTTCCCTAGGGCGGGCATCAAAGAACTGCACTGCAAGGATTCATCTACCTCAAGGCATTTATTGAACGTCGTAGAGTCCAGCTGGGGGCCTTTCCATGTGGTGCCATCAATTTCTAGGTGGTGCTAGCACGTATGAAAATAGAAACCATGTGCAAATGGAAACCCCTATGGGGGGACCCCCTGGCACCATGCTTGATGCCCTTAGCATCTTTGTGTGTTCTAAGCTGGATCTTAGAGCTTGCACTAAATGCTATTGTTGCCCCTCTGCCGAGTCATATCCTTGCAGGTCAGTTTCCACTGGAGGAGGAATAAGTGAAGTAGAGTCTCTGTATTTTCCTAGTGTAATTATTTACGTCATATACACCCGTCCGGGAACAGAGCGGCCACAAATGGTACACAGCCACTCCCCTCTGTCTGAACTTTTGCTCAAATGTAAAGTCCTACATGTAGGAGCAAAGAATGCAGGCCATACTCGGAGCACAGGGGACTATCCTGGGCGGCTTTGTGGGTCACGGTGGATAATCATCGGAACATGAGCTCCCAGTGCAACCCTGGGATGCATAAAAAGAAGACTCTCAAGTAGGAGTAGAAAAGTTAGTTTGCTTCTGGATTTGGCACTGATGCGATCACTACTGGAACACTTTGTGAAGTTCTGGTGTCCACAATTCATGAAGGATGTTAATAAATTGGAGAGGGTTCAGAGATGAGCCACAAGAATAATTAGAAAACTTGCCTTGTAGTGATAGACTCCAGGAGCTCAATCTATTTAGCTTAACAGAGAGAAGGCAAAGAAGCAACTTATCAGTCTACAACAGAGGTAGGCAACCTATGGCACGCGTGCCGAAGGCGGCACGCGAGCTGATTTTCAGTGGCACTCACACTGCCCGGGTCCTGGCCACCGGTCCGGGGGGCTCTGCATTTTAATTTAATTTTAAATGAAGCTTCTTAAACATTTTAAAAACCTTATTTACTTTCCATACAACAATAGTTTAGTTATATATTATAGACTTATAGAATGAGACCTTCTAAAAATGTTAAAATGTATTACTGGCATGTGAAACCTTAACTTAGAGTGAATAAATGAAGCCTCGGCACACCACTTCGGAAAGGTTGCCGACCCTGGTCTACAAGTACCTCCATGGGGAGCCCAGATTCGATAACACAGGGCTCTTCAGTCTAGCAGACAAAGGTCTAACCAGCTCCAATGGCTGGAAGTTGAACCTAGAGAAATTCAGACTAGAAACGAGGCACAATTGTTTTTAAACACTGACAGAACAATTTACCAAGGGTCGTGGTGGATTCTCCAGCACTGGACATCTGAAAATCAAGACTGGATATTCTTCTCAAAGACGCGCTCTGAGTTCAAACAGGAGTTAATTCAGGGTGGTCTCTGGCCTGTACTACGCAGGAGGTCAGACAAGATGAGCACAGGGGTCCATGTGGCCATAGAATCTATGAACTCTCAGCCCAAACACCAGGGAACTGGTTCCCGGGGAGCAACTCTGCCCCAGGAACTGACTAGCTCTGCTCCCCCGCTGCTTGCTACAGCGCCCCAAAGCATCACCAAACTACCAAGAACGCAGCATGGCTTCAAGGACACTGCTCGCTCACGAAGCAAAATATCTAGAGACGGTAACGGCACCTCCTGGTATGACGATATTGACCTGGTGCCTCTCAGCCCAACTACCAGATCAAGGGACCTGGGAAAAACTGGGGAAGAAATTTCCCTCCCGGTTTATACAGCAGAGCACAGTCCACATCAGGATGGCCCGGAACTGTTTCAGGGAGATTCCAGTTAATCCTGGCTCTGCCGCATACCCCGCCACTGCTTTACCACTGACTCTTCGTAAATTCATTCCAGGCTGCCGGCAGCCTGGAGGAGATCCCCCCACGTTGGCACAAGATCCAGCAGCACATGGAACTTTGTAGCTGGTACCAGGCTCCCCACTGAGGCTTTCCCCACGTGGCTGGATCTATCCGCAATGCCCAGCTCCACTCTGCCTCCAGGCGTAGCCTCACCTGAGTCAAAGTCTTTGCAGACTTTCCCACCCCCTTGGTAAGAGGACCCCATAACCCGGCAGGTTGGCTTGCTCCCCATTCCCTTCCCCAGTGACCCTCCAGCACGGGCTTTGATCGTCTGGCATCAGCGAAACCCAGCTTGGAGGGAGAGGGCCTGGCTTGGCATTGAGTCCGCAGCCTCATTGCTCACCGGGCCGGCCATACCTGCAGCAATTCCCGAAACCACCGGGAAAGAGCCAAGTGTCTCGCTGCTGCCCAGATTGTTAGCAGAGACGCTGCTTGGCAAGCTGCGGATGGCAATTAGGGCACCAGGACTCAGCCTCGTCAGAATTAACAACACGCACACAATGGTGCTCCCCAGCCTGTGCGGTGATTGATTTCCCCTCTGGCCAGCTGGACCCAATTAGCGCGCAAGAGCAACAGCAAAATGATCTGCGGAGACACCTCCTCGTGCTGCCCTGTGAGTAACACCCTAACCTCCAGCGGCAGGCAGCCAGCCACCACTACCACCGGCCCTACCTGGTGAGCCCGGGTCACTAGCTTGGGGAAGGTTTCAGAGTAGCAGCCGTGTTAGTCTGTACTCCTGTTCTTTTAGCTTAGGTAACGAGCGAGATCTCCCCTCTAGACAGCGCCTCTCCTGCCGCACAACGGCTAACCTGGCGCTAGGGCACGGCAGCTGTTTAAGGCCGTGCAGCAGGGCAGGATGGGAAGTGATGAGTGATGTGGGACGCGGCTAACACCACGGGGAGGCAGAATGGAGCTGGAATGGAACCAGGACACCAAGGTTAATACCCTGCCCCTTATGCCAAACACCACATGGGGTCTTTAGTCCCTGCATGCAGCCTGGGGTTAGTTGGACTTCACCTCCAAAGGGCAGAGTGGGCCCACTGCCCCACCCTGATACATAAGAACGGCCAAAGAGGGTCAGACCAATGGTCCATCTAGCCCAGTGTCCTGTCTTCCGACAGTGGCCGGTGCCAGGTGCTTCAGAGGGAATGGACAGAACAGGGCAATTTATCGAGTGATCCATCCCCTGTTGTTCAGTCCCAGCATCTGGCAGCCAGTTACGAACCCAGTGGGAGCAGCTCCATGTTGTGAATCCCCAGCGTTGTCTATTGCCACGGTTCTTTGGTGATCCCCTCCCGATCCCCCAGCCCAAGTTAACCCTGTGTCGCTCGTGAGAGCGGACAGAGCGCGGCAGGGCTGACACGTGGCTCTCCAGCCAGCCTATGGGAGTACAGGGCGGGAGAAAGCTCCTTCCCCCCTCCCCGAGGCTCCAAGGCTGCGATTATCTCTGCCCCCTCCAGCCACACGCACTAGGGCCTTGGATTCTTTCTCTCGGCAGAACAGGCCGCCCTGAAGGCAAACGGCTCCCGCTGGACTCAGGCGCCCAGGCCCAGCGACAAATTCATGACTGGCTCCCGGGAGGGGCAGGGAGGAGCTGGGAGCCCTGTGGTGGGTGCGTGGATGTCATTTCGCAGCCGGCTGTGACAAACACCCCATTCTAAGGGGTGAGGTGGGTTGTGCTGTCTGAGATATCAGCAAGGTCCCCAGGGGAAGAGCATAAAAGGGCCTGGCTAATCCCCCCCAGGCACCCCTGTGCCACTCCCCAGCTGGCACTTGGAGGCGGACGTTGCTAATTAAACCCATCCCTCCAAGGCTGAAGCTCCAGGGTTCACACACCCTGCCCCCAGCACTAAGTTTCCCCATAACAGCCCCCTCCACGGGCTGCGGGCGGATGGAGCTACCCAGGGCCGAAAGGTATCACTGGCAGAGCGAGCGCAATGCGGAGAGCACCAGAAATACAGAGACGAGAAATCAGCAAGCTCAGAGCATCCATGGACTGCCCTGCTCCCTGCAGCCCCCGCCCCGGGGTCACCGGGCCGCGTGTGGCTAGATTCCAGTCAGCAGGCCTTAGGGCGTACCCAAGTGCCCCTGGTCATAATTACCGGGCTGGAATCTCTCCAGGACAACCTGCTGTCTCAGTTGAATTCTAGATTCAGCAGCCACCTCCTTTAGCTAAACACTGTTTAGAAAGGGCCCTGATTGCTGTGGGCTTTCGGGGATCTGTAACGTCCTCTCTCTCTCTTCATAACCCCCCGCCGCCCCAGCAGCTTTGGGTTTCTCTCTGTACCGTTCTCTCTCTGCCCCGCTCTGTCGCGCAGTCCTGTAGCTTAGCTCCTGTAGGGGCCCTTGAAAACACTGGAGTGCGACGTGGGTTTCTTAGACTAGCGCACAGGAACTGCCACGCTGGATCAGACCATTGACCCATCCAACCCAGTACCCCCCACCCCGACAGAGGACAGCGTCACATACTGCAGATGATCTGCAATGGGCAGCACTAGGATAAAATTCCCCCGGGGATGTTCTCTCCTGACCCCCATTAATTCGGGATCAGCTGATGCCCCGGAGCTAGGAAGATGTTCCATCCCTTCCACACTTGGAGAAAGATTTTTCCCTCAGCTGAAGCCACAGGGTTTGGGGCTATTATTTTTGCCCCATAACTTCCTAATCTCCATTTTCGACAATGGCCTGGCTGTAGAGGGAAGCAGCATGAATTAATGGTGAGCACAAGAATCAGGACTCCTGGGTTCTATTCCAAGCTCTGTTGCCAACTCTCTAAGTAGCTTTAAGCAGGGCACTTCCCCTTCCTGTGCATCAGTTTCCTACTCTGTTGAGTGGTAGCAGGCATGGGGAGGGGAGAGGCTGCAGATCAGTTTCCTGTTGAGGAGAAATCAGTGATACGGAATCTGGGTAGTTTCCAAGAGTAATTCGTTTATTTACCCTATACTTGCCAGTCCTGGAACAGAGGTGGCCACAAACAGCATGCAGCCAATCCCCTTTGTCAGGACTCTCAGCCCAATGCCTGGCTGCTTGGGAGCAACTCCACCCTCAGAAATTACTCTAGTTACAAAGGTTACAGCAAGGAACAAACTCCTGCTGTTTGCAACAGCTCCCCCCAAAGCTTGTGCATAACAAAACTAAAAACAATGCTGTGTTTCCTCAAGGATGGTACACAGCTCACAGACTGAGACAAAGAACTTGTGAGGTGACGTGGAATGGCGCCACCTGGTGACCACCCACCATAACATGAATACCCTGCAGTTCACGTTTTTCCACCAGCCCTGCACAGCCTTGGCATTTTCAGATTCCGCATTTCCCCCAGCTACTTTGAGAGCTGTATTCCTCTCCCCTACAGAATCACCCTGCCCTATACTTCTTGGTTCCTCTTCCCATGCATGGCTGTGCAGTGAGTTATACACTGCCCCACGCTTCCTCCTTGCACACCTGTTCTACCACCCCTCTGTGTGCCCCCCTCCCAGCCTTCCTGTGCCCTGGCCTCTCTTTCTGTTCTGCAGTTGTTCATCAAGAAGGGATATCCGCGAGGAGCAATCTGAGCTCTGTGGCTGGGGAGGAGGGGCTTGGAGTGGCTGCATAAATTGCTTTAAAATAGAAGGGAGAAGAAATAAGCAAGGCAGGCTGCGCTCCCCTTCAGGGATAAAAACCCGGCGTCAATACATCTAATTATGTAAAGCCATAAACTGCTTTTATCCCCTTCATAAATGACCGGGTAGTGAGTTGAATCACTTGTTGAGGGCATTTGCTGAAGCAGTTTATCCCTCTGGAGAGGGGCTGATTTATAGACTGAATGAGAGGACTAAAGGGATCGCAGGGGGAGCGTGTGCGAAGCAGACACTCCCAGACAACCATTGTTATTAAAATCTTATGAATGTATTATTTCTATTGTGGTAACACCTAGGAGCCTCAGACACGCACCAGGAGCCCGTTGTGCAAGGCGCTGTACTTTATTATTAAGCTTTTATTGCTGGGGATAGAATCATAGAATATCAGGGTTGGAAGGGACCTCAGGAGGTATCTAGTCCAACCCCCTGCTCAAAGCAGGACCAATCCCCAACTAAATCATCCCAGCCAGGGCTTTGTCAAGCCGGGCCTTAACAACCTCTAAGGATGGAGATTCCACCACCTCCCTAGGTAACCCATTCCAGTGCTTCACCACCCTCCTAGTGAAATAGTGTTTCCTAATATCCAACCTGGACCTCCCCCACTGCAACTTGAGACCATTGCTCCTTGTTCTGTCATCTGCCACCACTGAGAACAGCCGAGCTCCATCCTCTTTGGAACCCCCCTTCAGGTAGTTGAAAGCAGCTATCAAATCCCCCCTCATTCTTCTCTTCTGCAGACTAAATAACCCCAGTTCCCTCAGTCTCTCCTCGTAAGTCATGTGCCCCAGCTCCCTAATCATTTTCGTTGCCCTCAGCTGGACTCTGTCCAATTTGTCCACATCCCTTCTGTAGTGGGGGGAACAAAACTGGATGCAATACTCCAGGTGCGGCCTCCCCAGTGTCGAATAGAGGGGAATAATCCCTTCCCTCGATCTGCTGGCAATGCCTCTACTTATACAGCCCAAAATGCCATTGGCCTTCTTGGCAACAAGGGCACACTGCTGACAGGATCTGACAGGCTGAGAGCAGTTGGGTTCAGCTTGGGAATCTCTGACACCCACATGACTCCAGTGTGTCCTATTCTGCTCAGGACACTTTCCTGGGGGTCCCCTCTGATCCACAGCTCCGCGGGGCTGAGCACTGCGATGTCCGCTCCTGCCTTCCAAAGGAGGTGGATCCGACAGCATCTCCTTGGAGTCCCATGCTCCTGCGTGCTCTGGCTCAGGACGGATGCGTGCGTAGGAGAAGGGTGAGCTGAGTCATCTGAGCACAGGCCTGGGAGCTGGGAACTCCTGCGTTCTAATCCCACTACTGACACCAGCTTCAACCTTGGGCAAGGCATGTGTGACTCTGTAAACCGGGGATGAGATAATTCATTTCTGTGCTGTACTCTATGGGCCATGGAATAACAGCCAGCCCCACAAAGTCACCGGGCCACCACATGAGGAGGTGCCCAATTCCTGCCAGCATTAGCAGGCACCATGCCATTGCCTGGGCTAGAATCGTGCCCCCTTTTGCCAGCCAGAAGTCTGCTCCTGCCTGCGTACAGGGTGCCAGGCAGGAAAGTCATTCCCAGCCCACCTCCAGCCCTCACAGTGATAAACTCCTCACCCAGCTAATCTGCCACCAGGCAGCACAAGCGTGGGGCTCCGGGGCTGTAACGCTCTAATTCTCCTCCTGGTTAAATGGCTCTCACGAACGCCCAGGCTAACAGGCTCGGCTCTCCTGACAACTCTGACGCAGGAGACGTCTGGTAATAATTAATGCTCCTCATTACGGCCGTTCTCTACGTAGCTTAATACCCAGTGACCCTGCTTTGCAATCCTATTAATGCTCTGCCCCTCTCATGACATCGCTCTGCTCTCTGCACCAGGGAGTGTGCGGATGGGTTTTCACAGTGCAGGCCACGGGGAAGGCACGGTGAGGGGGCCATGTTTTATTCATATTTCATTTCAGTCTCTTCCTACGCTCCTGTTCTGGCACCTGAGAGAGATGCTCTGGGAGCCTAGGGGGCTGGAACACGGAGCCTTTCACCTCTGGGTCACAGGTTCGAATCCAGCCCCATGCTAAGGGCTCGCTCCTGGCCTGGGGGGTGGAATGAGTTTGATGGGTCTCAGCCCCGTGATCCCGAGCAACCCTATGATAACAAAGCAGACTGAAAAGCCAGAGGACCTGGTTTTGGGAGTGGGGAGCTGGGAAGATGCCCTAGGTGCAAAGCCCCCGCTGCCAGTGAAGGCACAGTTGGCCTCAGCGTGTAGGGAATTTGCATGCTGAGCCGAGCTCCGCAGCAAGGCCCATGCTTTGGACTCACCCCACGGTCCCCACTCGTCCAGGCTGGGCCCCACCCTCACTGCTGCTTCCTCCGGGATGTTTGGAAGCTCAGACTTTATCTTTCTACGCACCCGGTTAGAACTCCCCACAGGCCCCTCACCATCTCCTCTGGCCTCGGGCACTGCCCCCTCCTCGCTGGCAGGAGGCTTCCCAGCTGACTCCAGTAAGAAGGGCAAGGGGAGCAGTTGTGTGCACCAGGAGCTCCTGGGGTCCTTGCACTAGGCACACGAGGGTGCACCATGGTGCACGTGGACCCTGCATCTCCCCTGCCTCGGGTGAAGTCATGGCCGTGTCCAGTCAGCTGTGCCAAACCTCTCTGCTTTTGGACACTGCAGTCGCCAGACCTCCTGGGACAAATCCATGCCGGTGCAGCTCGGCGGCAGGTGGCTCTGAGCCGGCTCCCGGCAGCAGGCAAAGATCTCCCTGTCAGGGCAGGTGGAGCCCCCCGGCCTGGCAGAGCCATCAGGCAAGGCCCACGTGGCTGGGCAATGAGACGGGTCTTAGGGAACAGCAGCACCCCTCTGTGGACTGCTGGGAAAGGAGATGCTGGAGGGGAGAGGAGCACGTGGGTGCCTGGGGCTGGAGTGATGTTAATGACATGGGGGGAGGGGGGGAAAGTACCCCTTGCAACTCCTGCATTTCAACCACTGCATCCTCCCCCGCTACGGTAGTCAGCAAGGAGCAGAGCCGGCGTCTCCACGCTGGGCCTGCTGCTGTTACCGGTTATTTAGTGTCTAATTCTGCAACTTGGATACTAAAGCTGAGTCTGGTTTTATTGTCCCCAGCACGAGCCCTGCCAGAAGCCAGCGATTGTTCTGATTGTTCATTACGAACCATTGCTGCCTGTTAACGCTAGTTAATGCATTGTTATTGGCTAATTATCACGGGCGATTTGTTACTGGTCATTAGCAGTTTATTCTTTGCTATTTTTTATCAGGGATCGTTAATACTGATTCTCTCCCGAAGTCCTCTCCGTGCAGGGCCTTGGGAAGGTGGTTGTTTGAGAAGTTACTGCGCGAAAGGGGCTGGTGGTTGAGGCTGTGCGGAGCAGAGAGGGTCTCACCCCCAGGAAAGGGAGGGAGGGCAGGGTGCGGTTCCCAGCGCCCCCGGCCTCACGTTCTGTGGCTTACTAGGCAAACTCCTGCTTCCGGGGGGAGCTGTAAATGTAGAAGCACATCACACCCTTGGCCTCCCAGGGGTGCACTCATTGGAGGGGCACAGGGGCCTTATCAACTGAGGCAGAGTTTGAGGATGTCATCCGGGGAGTTCTCCACAGAGCCCAGCCGGGCCACAAGTCACGCCCCCAGGAAGTTCCCTCAGCCCAAGGAGGGGCTGGGGAGGCCCATTGCTCTGGGAATCGGAGCGAGTCGAGTCGCAGAGCCGGCAGGGAGGATGTGCCCACTGGGAACTGTAGGGAAAAGGCGGAACCCTTTGTTGTGGCGCAGTCCCCAGAGGACGGGGACCCGGGGGAAAAGGCTGCAGGGGGCTGGCCGATGCTAGATGTGTTTCTATGCTGGGCGCACAAGCGGGTGCGCTCAGAACTAGAGAGCCCCTGTTTGTGCACATCCCTTGGGGAGACACTTTCCACAGGCTGCCGAGTGGGTCGCGGTCAGTCCCCGAGGGGCTTCACCTGGAAAACACAACGCACTTCTGGCAGCATAGTGAATCTACAAGCTCTGCAGAGATAGTGTTTGAGCCAGTGGGGATCAGCAGAGTGACCACAGGCTGCAGGCGGCTCTAGGAAGAGAGAGAGCTGCTGGGCTGAAGCTGAATAAAGGAAAACGTAAAGTCCGTGTAAGGGACGTTAGTCCAGCAGAGGGGACGGGCCGAGGCCATCCCCAGCACACTTGCCCCAAACGACAAGGGAGGGGAACAAAGGTTCCTTGTCATGGCGAACTGTGCCTCACCTAGCTATCTGTGAGTGTGTCCAAAGGACCCGGAGTCTGAGAAACTGACTGAGGCCCCAGGCCTGAGGCTCGATGACGGACAATAAGCACCAAGGAGGGGCCTGGCTGGCACAGGCCACTTTCAGCAGCATGGTCCCAACAGGAGACAAGCGGCTTCTGCGTCCCAGCCGCTAACGAAACCCGAGTGCCAATGTGCTCAGATAGAGAAGGCGGCTTTGGCCTGAGTCCCTGGGCATAAAAAGTGTCATGACTCTATTGCCGGGAGGCCAGCGCTAGCTGAAACTGACCGTAAACCGCTTACAGCGATTGCCAAGGGGGGCTGGCGAACGCCCCGGGCTCCCCTGAGAAGACAGAGATCAGTTGTTCAGCTCCAGTGGTAGGATTTGCACGTTGAATACAAACCCGGGAGAGAGCTGGTGATTACGGAGGCTTTTGTCAAAAGGGCTCTGCAGCCGAGTCCAAAGCTAGACGCTGTACATGTCGATCTGATTAAAAAACGCCTCTCCAGCCTCCGACAAACGCTGAGCTGTGCTGGCCAGATCCTGCTCGGGAGGAGCGATGGCTGGTATTCACACGGCGCGGCTGGGCCAGCATATTCCCAGCCCCTAGCGGAACGCCCCACCTGTACTGGAGGCAGCTGGGCCCGTATTGCAAAGGGAGCAGCGCAGGCTGGCGGCTTGGGGAGCCCAGAACAGCTGCTCTGAGGGAGTCCCGGGAACTCCAAGGATTCATCTCAGGGCAGTTGAAGTAGAGTGAGCTCTGGCCTGGGATGGTTTTTTGGTGTGGGGGAAGGGAGAGGTCAGAAAAGGGGAAAAAACAGCGAGCGAGAGCAGACGGCGGCTCCCGTCCTCCCCCTGAAGCGCTGCTGCGAGCAGGTGAAACAGGCAGTGGCAGAAACAGCTGGAGGCGTCAGAGGGAGGCTGCCCAGTGCTGGGGGGCAGAGAGGCCAGTCGCCAGCAAGGCAGCAGCCGGCACCAGAAAAGAAGGACAGCAGCAAGTGGGTAGGGCCGAGTTGTGTCGTCGGGGCTCCAGGAACAGAGCTGAGAGGGAGAAAGTCCAGTTCAGGAGGGCGAGGAAAGACCGAGCTGGGGGAACAGCAGGGCTAGCCACAAAAGCCAGTAAGAGCCAAGGCAGAGGTGTAACAGGAAAAGAAGGAAAGTTAAAAGAAGAGGAGTGCAGATAAACAAGAGCCAAACTAACTGAAGAGTCTCTAAGAAATCGTTAGACAAACCTTGTTAACAAATGGCGAGAAACGTCAAGCAAGAAGGAAATGGGAAGGAAATAAGCTGGAATGGAAGAGAAACTGTAATGAAAGGGAAATCGACTTAGGAAGGGAGGAGGGAGTGAGCTGGAGTGACGATAAGGATACAGGAAGGACTGTGACACAGAACTTCTGGAGGGCGTCCGAAGGTATCCAAAGGGCAGTGCCAGGAACAGAGAAATTCTCTGAGAGCAAAGGGACCGTAAGACAGTCAAGAAGCCAAGACATGGCATCAAGGAACAGCTGTCTTTCCTGAAGCTGGAACTCCAACCAGCCACCAAAGAGAGAACTAACCAGCCTAGCAACTCTTCCTCCAGACTCTGGGCGTGCAGGGGCTGAACGCCGAGGAACTGAAAAGGGAGCAGACACCGGTGGGGTTTATCTTCTAGGGCACGGTATTTTCTAATTCCAAACTCTGTCGTTCCATAAATGTTCATTGTTACCTATAAAGTGAGTTGAATTAAGATACTAACAGATAATAGACGCTAGATACGAGTAAAGCCAATAGCGGTTAATATACAATAGAGCAGAGTGAGAGTTTGCAGTAATTTATGGGGTAAACCTACATAGCAGTTCCTGCTAAAACAACGAATTTTGATTTAGTTGGGATTATTCCCCATGTCATCGATTTATACTGTACCCCAACTGGTTGAGAGAACAGAATCTGGCCTCTTAGATTTCCTCTGCCTCCTCTCACTGCTCTGATTCCGAACAGCCCTCCACCGGGCCGGTTATGCTCTCACCAACCCGGGGAGGCGCTCTCTGGAGGAGCTGGGATTTGCTTTCAAAGCAGCAGGATGGGGATTCCTGAATTGTTGCAGACGAAGATGCTGAAGGACACAGGAAGGTCATCTAGACGTAGAAAAATCTAAGCGAAGGGCCAGAGATGATTTTATACTGGCCTCAGACGAACAGCAACGTTCAGGAAGCTGTTGGAGCTTTTTGCCTAGACTAAAAAGTACTGGAAAAGCCAAGAAAAAGAGCCCCTGTTGGTGGCACAGGACAAACTGCCCCCCCCGGAGCAACGTAGGCGTAGATTGATTAATGCTGGCTGGGGAAAAAACCCTGCACTCATCCCAGACAATTATTCTCACTTCCCTGAGATCGCCTTACTAGAAGATACTCCTGCTAACCATGGGACTGAGCGTATCAAACCTATTTTTGCTAGACGCGGTGTGTATCACATCGTGATGTCTAGTGGTGGGCCGCAGTGCAGTGGGCATGAGTTTAAGCAGTTTGCAGTGAAGTTTGGGTTTAGACAGGTAACCCCTAGTCCACGTTATCTTCAATCCACTGGGCTAGTTGAAAATGGTGTCAGAATAATAGCGCGTCTAGTGAAAAAGGCGGATCCCTACTTAGCACTGCTGCCGTGAAGCCGGGGGTATCACCTGCTGACGTTCTGTTCAACAAGAAACTGACACCCGGCGCGCCGGCACTGTTAGAAACCGATGTCAGGCCTCACAGGGGACTTGCAGACGTCTACAGAGACAGACAAGGCAAACCGAAAATCTGGGGTCGCTGGGCGTCTGTGACGGGAAACAATGGCGCTCAGCAGCAGGGGTATCACCAACAGGTGACGCTGGCGTCAGATGAGGACGTACCCCCAGACAGACACATTCTCCAGGGGAATGGGCCGCACCTTCTCCAAATCCCAGAATGGGGGGAGATGAGGGGCACTCAGACAGGCACCAACCACGGCAGGGTGAGACGATGGAGCCCTAGGCCATGGCACTACCAGGAGAAGTGGGACCGGCCACGTCCTGCCAGCAGCGGTGATGTTGTTCCAGGCAGCCCACAGGCCGAGACAGCCACCCTGGGCGTTCCAGACACTCGCTGAAGATCGTTGGCAGGGTTCGCCGCTGGGCTGGCTGTGAGCACGTGCACACGTGCGTTATGGTCATGCTGGTTTAAGTTTTGGCTGGGGAGGGAAGGTGCGGTACTGGGGACTGTGCCGCTAAGGACTGAGCTTCCCAGAGAGAGTCTAGGCAGGGCGCTGGGACACTTTGTTTGTGCTGCACCTGCAGCCAGAACCCACCCGAACGCCAACAGGGGACGCAGGCCCCCGCACTCCAACAGGCGGAGGGATACAGGCCCTGCCCACGCTCCCACAGGCAGAGGGATACTGGGCTCCTCAGTGGGCAAAGGGAAACAGGCCCCCATCCCATGATGGGATACGGGACTCTACAATGGACAGAGGGAGATAAGCCCCCAGGATGGGTGCGGGGATAGGGACCCAGCAATGGGTTGAGTGACGTGGTGGATCATGGGTCACACGTTACAGGGGGAGGGTGACTAGGTGCTTACATAGGGCATTGGTGGTGAGCATTAGCGCCTGGCTGGGTCTGATAGGGTCCGCGTGCTGCCAGGACAGCCATGCGCTCTCTGCCAGGCACATGCCCTCTGCAGCGAGGCCAAAGAGTTTTACAGTGTCATTGTCCCTGTTTTACAGATGGGGAAACTGAGGCACGGAGGAGGGCAGTGACTAGCCCAAGGTCACACAGAAAGTTGGTGGCAGGGCTGGGAATAGAACCGGGAGTCCTGACTCCTAGGCCAGGCTGCCTCCCGCTCCCAGGGACTAGATCTGTGACCGAGGAGGCTCCGGAGCTGGTGGGTACAACACAAAGTCGTTCACCTCAGGGCACCGGGTCTTCTGCAGCCGGGCAGTGGCTACCTGGGGCCTGACGCATTGGCCTCTTTGGTGCAAGCTTTTACATCTCCGCGGGGTCCTGTCAGGGGTCTCAGCTCCCCCCCCTCGAAACACACCCAATTAGCAGTAACCACCAGGGAGACCAAGCCCCTCTCCCCTCCCCCATCCCACATACACACCCTGCCAGGTCAGGGCCGGGGCCATGTGTGGGCAGGGGGGTATAGGGGAGGTTCCTTGGCAATGCGTGGGGGGGTCATTCGGGGGCCCCACTCCACAGCAGTCATTGCAGCTGGACAATTACCCTGCCCCCATCCTCCTGCACGGCTGCTCCTGCCAGGGGGCTGCATTGCACTGGGTTGGGGGGGGGGCCTTCATGGAGCCAGACATCCCGGCAAAGCTTCCCCCACTTCCCCAGGGGCCTCACTGGCTTCCTTGAGAGAGGATTTCCCAGCCCGCCCCGCCCCGCCCCCTTTGGGGAAGGAGCCCCCCTCCCCATCTGCCATCCCCTTGGCATGCGCTCGCCCGGCCCGGCATCACTTACCCAGCCCCAAGACAGGGAGGAGGGACAGCCCGAGCAGGAGCCAGCAGCCAGCATCACCCATCCCATTTACCATCCTTAACCTGCAAGGAGAGAGAGATTTTTGAAGACAAATTCTCCCCCCTCCCCCCGAGCTTGTAAATCACCAGCGGGCACCGCGGCCCCCGTGACACCCAACCTCCCCGGTGAGTAATGGAGAGGAAATGGCCCAGCGGTGCAAAATCATCTCCACGTAGGGAGCCGGCTTTCGACGGGGAGGATTTAATCCCACTCTTGGCGAGGAAACGCCCCTGGAGCTGGGTGCTGGGAGAGCAGCCCGTGCCCATGGGTGGGGTCAGACCGGAGGACGGATCGAAAGCCATGGGCGAACAGCGCGCCCCGTGCAGGGACACAGGAACGGGCCACCCGCCAAATGAGACGGAGGAGCTGGTTCGTGCTCCCAAGGGAGGTTTGTCCCCCGCATGCCGCCGCTGTCTGTCTCTGCTCCGGAAGGGCCGGAGGCTGCAAGCTGGGATTGATGGGCATGGGCAGAGCTGTGTGTGTGGTGCCCAGGGCCGGGAGAGCCCAGCCAGCCCCTGGCCCAACGTTTGCCGCTTTCCCTTCCTGCTGCTTGGGTCGATTTCAGGGCCCCAAAGCTACCTCCTCACCCTCGCCCATTGGTGCCGCTCTAGAAACACAAAAGGGTTAAATCTCAAGGTGCTTTGGACATTTCTTGTTCTCCCTGCTGGCCGGAGACCTGCAGCCTCAGCCCAGAGCCCTACATGGAGGTGTCCATAAAAAGGGCGTGGGGGGGGGCAGGCTCAGGGGATCTGGGTTCGAGTCCCAGCTCTGCCACAGCCTCCCCATGTGATCTTGGGCCAGTCCCTGCATCTCCCAGGGCTTCAGCTTTCCAGCTGTAAACAGGGGATAATGTTTCACTCTGCTTCGGCCGCGCCCGGCACAGCGATGGACTCTCTGGCCCTCTCCCCGGGGGTTCCCTGGCGTGGCTAACGGGTGGTGTGCTGAGGGGGGCAAGAGCTCGCCACAAAGACGATGGGCCCCCTCTTTCCTCCATGTCGCTGGGGCTTTGCAATGCCTGATCTTCTGCATTACTGACCCGCCAGGGCCGCAGGGCCAGATCCTGGCGTCCTGCCCTGACGGGCTCCCTCACTGAGCTCCTTGCTGGAGCGAGCATGGATTGCTGCAGCCCAGGGCCTGTCCCCAACACACACCCAGTCCCATGGCTTGTTTGCGGGCAGCTGGGGGCCTGTGGGTCAGGTCTGAGGGGATCAGCAGAGCCATGCCCAGCATCCGGCTGCCCTCTCCCCGCCTCCGGCTGGTGTGCTCCAGATCTCCTGTTCCCGGCCTCCTGCTGGGGCTGCGCGTGCCACACAAAGACAGCAACGTTACTTGCTTAAAATCTCCCATTAATCTGTTTTACTGCAGCGCCAATTATTATTTTCTAAATCATTTGCTCTCCAATCTAGGAGAGGAAGTTCAGACAAATCATTCTCCCATCACAGCATGCGGGGACGCAACTGCCGGCTGCTTTTACAACCCCGTTTGGCCTCAATGCGCCTTGCTGCTCTTTGTTCAGGCTACAAAATGCAGCAATTTTAACCAGCCCGCAGTCCTCCTCCCGCCCACTCCCGCTGCTCCCCCACACAATGGCCAGCAGGGAGCAGGGGACCCAGCCAGGAGGCCAGGCCGTTCCAGGAGCAGAGACACTCAGACCTGGGCTTGTAACTGCCCCTTTTGGGGATTCTTGCCCCGGGACTGCAGCAGCTGGTGCTGTCGGAGGTGGGACGCTGGCTCGTGTAAACCCACTGAAATCAACAGTTGCTCTGGATTCACCCAGAGCAGGATGTGGCCCTGACGCTGGATTTACACCGGGGTCATCGAGATCAGACTCCAGCTGCGATTCCCCCCCCCACACCTCCATTGGGGCTTCCCCTTCCCCTAAAGGATGGGGATCCTCCATCGGATGGCTCTAGCCATTGGCATCGGTTACTGGGGGACCTTCCAGCCCAGGGGTCCACTCTGCTGGAGAAGGAGCCAGCAGCCCACGTGAGTAACCAGCCCTTCTGCAGAGCCAGCCTGAGACCGGTGCAGCTGGAGAATCCAGCCAGGCACTGCCCCCGGATTCACAGCCACATCCCCTCCCGCTCCCGGAGCCCCCCTCAGTGCTACCTGGGGACGGGGGCAGGTGGCTCTCCCCTTGGGGAGCTCCAGAAGAGAGAATTGCGCCAAGGGGGCTGGTGAGACTCCATCGTTTAGTGCCAGGTTATGGCAGAAGGGCAGGCTTCTGAGATTAGGATAAAACACCCTGATGGATGGATCAGAGTCTAGACCCACGAACACCGGCACTGGTTACTTGGTTTGCGTTGCCTCCACCCCTCTCCCACTGCAGCCTGTTTATCCCGGGGCTGGGCTGGCTCCCTCGCTGGCATCGAAGGGCTGGGAGTGGTAATGGGCACTGCGTGGGGAGGGGGGATTTCGAAGCGTCCATGGGTCAGGGCAGAGCTTGCGGGTGCTCATGAGAGGTTCCCAGGGCGCTGCAGCGAGGTGCGGTTTGACACGGTGTTAGGTGTGAACGCACAGAGCCCCCCAAAGCCCCAATTTCTGGACATCTGCACAGACCCCACCCCCCAAATATTCCTAACCACCCAGACAGCAGCCCTGTGGAAGGGTTCTTGCAGCCGGACTCGCTAGGACACCATCTAGCCCCAGCCATGGCAGGAACCTCCCTGCCAGCTGGTCTCCGTGTCGGGGCTGAAATGAGCCAAGCCAGGCTGTTCCCGGGCCCCTGAGATCTCACCTTGTGGCCACATGCCCCATCCCCTGCAGAGCCCTTTGGGCCAAGCTAACCACTCCCGTCCCGGGCACGGCAAGATGGGCCTCCCAGCGCCGCTGGGCTTTGCAGCAATTCCACGGAGCAGAGATTGGGGATGGGGGGGTGGGCGTGTCCCACTGACACAGCAAATCTCCCCAAAGTGGGGGGCCGCCTGCCAACTCTGCCGCTGCCCCTCAATTCCGACTCACAGCCCCTGGCTATTCCAGCTGGGGCTCCCCCCTTCCAGGTCTGCCAATGCCCCTCAGTCCTAACCCACAGCTTCTCCCTCACACCTGTTCCAGTCCTGGGCTTGTGGGGCTCAGGTCAGGAAAAGCTGCCTGTCCAGCTGTGATCTCGCTGTGTTTCCGTCTGCCCCTGAGATGGGGAAACATGGGAGGAGACAAAGTCCAATAAATCAGCCCAACATCTCCAAAGAAAAAGAGTTTGTGGAGAAACTTCACGGTTTAGTCAGTCCAAGGGCAGGTTTAAGAGGTGACTTGATCCCAGGCTGCCAGGGCCTCCCCGGGGAAGGGATTTCTGACAGGGGCTCTTCACTCCAGCTGACAGAGGCTGAACAAGATCCCAAGGCTAGAAGCTGAAACCAGACACATTCAGACTGGAAATAAGAAGCCAGGAGAATTAACCATCAGAACAACTGAGGCCGGTTCTCCATCCCCTGGCCTTTTCACTCCAAGGCTGGACTGACTCACTCCAGCTCAGGCCAGAGTCCTGGAGGCAGGAATCGCTCGGGGGAGATTCTGCAGGAGCTGGGACCAGACGCTTATCATGGGCCCTTGCTTCTGACTTTGGAATCCATGGTGCCAGCCCAAGGCCAGCAGGGCCTGCGTAACCGACCCAGCCAGGGCTCTGTTTGCTGTCCTGGGAGGTCTGTCTAGATGGGAAAGGAGGCTCCTGCACTAGTGAACCAGGTGCCAGCCCCACGGGAGGGGAGGGCTGTTCACCAAAGCTGGCTTCTGAGCTGGGCGCCAACCCCTGGCGTCTCCCGATCTCTGGCCAGCGGTTTCTCCCTCCTGCCCCCTTTGCCAGGTGGGCACGGTGAGGTTCACCAAGCCCCGGGGCAGAGCCGCCCCTTCTGCCTGTGGGCCGGGGGCTGCTCGCTCTCTGTGGACAGCGACACAGTCAGAGAGAAGGGGCTGGCTACTGATCGTGTCTCAGGCCAGCCCCTCTTGTCGCAGGCAAACCGAGCCGACGTTCTCCCCTGTCCGATGCAAGGGAAGTGCTGGGCTCAGCACGCAGTCACCTGACGTGAGGTGGGGTAGGGGGAACCTCTTGTGCCCGGCGCCCAGGTCACAGGGGCTGCTCCATGGGGAGCTGGGGCTGTGGTGTGGCAGGTGCAGCTGCTGCTCCATGGTTTTAGGGGGTGGGAGTCCCCCCCCAGCTCCAGCAGAGATCCTGGTGCATGGCCAGTCCCAGGATTCAGGTTGCAGGTCACAGACCTGACTGTGGAGGGCTCGTTGCTGTGTTACACCCAGGAGTTAGCCTCCTTCAGTAACCCCTCCCAGTGCACCTTGGTCCTGCTCTGCAGCCCCCTGCCGTCCCAGCCCTAGGCTCCCCCCTCAGTCCCAGTGCCCCTTAGTCCCAACCCGCAGCCCCCTGCTGTCCCAGCCCTGGGCTCCCCCTCCCCACAGCTCTGCCACTGCCCCTCCGAGGTAGGGGGATTCCTTGTCTCCAGGCTTCAGACTTTTGGCACAATCTCAGCCCCGGCTGCTCCTGTGCCCCCCTCTCCCTGGAGCAAGGCTGGAGCCGGCACATAGCGACCGATGCTCCCTCCCCACTGGGCTGGCTTGGATTCCCCAGGGTGGTAGAACCTTGGTGGTCCCGTCCTATCTGGCACCCTCTGTGGCCTCGGAAGGCAGGCCAGGGCCTCCTCCCCAGGTGCATTGCCCAAGGGATGCCATGCGGGCCGTGAGGCTGGGCTCTGCAGAGCCCTGATCCCTCAGGATTCCCGGTGGCGGGTGGATTCCCACCGGGCCACGCCGCTCTCCAACGAGTCCCACGTGGCAGCGGCTGCTGGCAGTGCAGGGTCGCTAGCTCCCACCCCACTGGGATTTCCTGGTGCCTGATCTAATCATGTCTCCGCAGGCAGAAGGTGTCAGGTGATGGCGCCGGGGCCCCTGGTGACAGCCGGGGCAGGGATGTTATCGGGAGGAGATGTAATTAGCGGAGTGGCAGCGTTGTGTCTGGGAGGCATCCACTCAGCTCCCCGCCGATGGCACCGCAGGCTGCTGGCATCTCATGGCACTACCCCGGGCACCCAGCCCTGACACTTCTCGCGCTGGCACCGCAGGCTGCACCGTGCAGCACGACTCCTGCATGGGCCGTGCACTTGGAGCTGGGAATGGCTCTTGACAGATGGGAGAAGAGGCTCCACGTTCTGCTGACAAACAGCCCATCCAACGCTCGCCTGGCGTCTCTCCATTGCCTTGGGACAAGGCCCAGACCTTATGTTCGTCTGGTCCCCCCACTCTGTCACTTACAGTAGCACCCAGAGGACATAACTGAGATCAGCTACACGCTGCACGGACACGGAGCGGGAGACCGTCCCTGCCCCAAAGAGCTCACTCACGATAGATAAAGGGTGGGAGGCAAAACTGAGGCACCAAGAGGAGAAAGTGACTTGCCCAAGGCCACCCTGCAGGTCAGTGGCAAAGACAGGAACAGATCCGAAGTCTCCTGGCTCCTCGTCCATGCCGCCTCCCTATAAGCGGCTGTCAAAGCCGATGGATTATAGCATTTCCCCCCTAGCCACACCCAGATCCCTTCTGCAGGCTCTGTCCGGTTTGTAACGACTCAGCCCAGGGGCATTATCTGAGGGAAGCCAATGGGAGCAGGGAGGAGCGTGGGAGCTCGCAGACACCGGGCACTTATTCCTCACAGAACAATCAGTGCGGTCGCCTATCCAGCGCCCGTCAACAGCGCGTCACCTTAACTGGGGGGGAATCCGCCTGCCCACGCAGCAATTGCCAGTGCTCCTCCGAGTCACAGGACCCCAGATGAGATGGAGAGATTCAGGGAGCAGAGGCCCGTCTGTGCGTCTGTCTGTCCAACCATCCATCTGCCCCCAGGCTACACAGTGTGCATGGCAGAGAACAGGAAAATGTCTCAAATGGTATATTTTTTTCCATGAAAAAAGTGGTCATTGATGGGGCAAAAGTCAGGACAAAGGTGTGTGGGGGGAGACTGGGGTTTGGCACATTTCTGGGGGGGAGGGTTGACAAAAACAGAAAAAAACGTTCATTTTACATTTTCATCTTTAGTTTTTTCCTTTTCCCGCCTCCTTTTTCTGTGGCAAAAAGGAAAAGGGGGAGACGGGAGGGGAAATGGAAAGAATGAATAGGCAGCACTGGAAATTGTTGGTCAAATGTTTTGCAAAAAACACCCCCCTCCCTCCCAAAGAAATCAGTTCTTTTCACAGCTTGTAAATAAAAAGGTTTTTGACGTTTCAACAACTATTTTCCTCCCCCCACCTGGCCCTGCTTTTCCACCAGCTCCACTGGGCAGCGTCTCTCCCCTCCGGGAATCTTTACCAGTAAATATAGAAGATCAAGAGGTGCCTTGATCATGGTGTATCAGGGTCTTCCCGGGGAGGAAATGCTGATTGCCGAAGGGCTCTTTAATCTAGCAGAGAGAGGCCAAACACAAGCCAGTGGCTGGAAGCGGAAGCCAGACAAATTCCAAGGCGAAATAAGGCCCCGATGTTTAACAATGAGGGTGGTTAACCTGGACCAAATTCCCAAGGGCAGTGGTTCATTCTCCATCTTTTGATATCGTCAGCTCCAGACCAGCTGCCTTCCTGGAGATGTGTTAGTCAAACCCAAGTTATTGGACTGAATGCCGGGGGACTGACTGGCCTGTGTTATCCAGGAGGACAACGAATGGTCCCATCTGGCCTTAAACTCTCTGTGGCTGTGAATAATGGCATTCTTTGGGAAGGCTGGGCTGGGCCATTCCCAGCCGGTGGAGGGAGCCGTCTGTGACGGGGCTGATTGCTGCTGGTGCCCCTTGCCCCTCTCGCTTTGCTGCAGAATGTGTTCATGCACCCCCTGCTCACCCCTCAGCCTGCAGCCCTGCCGGGTAATGGGATCTTTCCTCCTGCAGATTCCTCCAAGGCCTGGAGCCAGAGCCTCCCTCAGGCTTACAGACTCATGCAAAGGGGTGCTGAAGCTGGGGAGTGGCCGAGCAGAGGGTGCCCTGTGACATGGGGGAGTCCCCAAGATGGGGTAAGGCCAGTGTAGCCCCCTTCTCTGCCGTCCACCTGCACAGCGTGTGTGTTGGGGGGTTGTCCCGAATGCTGCTCTGTGCTACGGTGAGGACTGGGCTGGGCTGGCCACACTGGGGACTTGCAGGCCCCCTGAGCTACGGATACTGGGCCCAGGGTCCCCTCACTGGCTCAGCAGCAGCACTCGTTCCAGCCCAAAGCCACCCGAGCCAGACGACGGGGAAAGTGCCAGGGCTGTGGAAGGAATGATCCTGCATCCCATGGAGCTCAGAGCTTGACCCTTGCCCTCAGTCCCGACGCACGGCTGGGCTCAGTCACTGGGCAGTCAGTGGGTTCCTAGCAAAGGGGCCATACCCCTCCCAAGATGGTTACTCCCTGCTGGTGTGCTGCACACACAGTCACCTGCTCTGAGAGCAATGGTGCCCTGGCCCACCCAGCCGGGGACACCGGCCCCTTCCCTCCGCGTGTCCCTGGAGTGGCCAGACAACAGCTGGGCTCTGGGAGGGCGGGAGGTCTGGAATAGCTGCTGGGATATCCTCAGGGATTGAATATGGGCCTTTCCCCTCTCGGAGGCACCGGCTCTGAGCCAGCCCCATGGCAGGAGGGAATGGGACACAGGGCTTTGCCCTCTAGAGGGGTGCTGGCTCCGATCTGGCCCCCAGGGTGGGGAACTGGCTGGCTTGGGGGAAGGGAGAAAGGAATACAGGCCAGTTTGGGGTGGACCGGCGGGCTTAGGGAATGGCATATGGAGCCCCTCTAGTCTGAGCCGGAATCCAGTCCCAAGTTGCAGTGACAAAAGTGTCCATGTGCCGTTAGTCTGGTGGCCACAAGCTGGCGGGTCTCAATCCATCTCCTGGCACTAATTGGCTCCCTTGCCAGCAGTCTAAGCAGAGGCCGCGGATGGACAGGGGTTGGCGCGAGGCTGGCTGCTGGCATTATCCCGGGCAGACGACTCCCCTCTCAGATCACTGCAAACCCAGACTTTACCCAATGCTTCAATTCCGCAAGGTGGCTCTTAAAGGGGCATGTGCCAAACCCTGCTTCCATGCACCAGGCCAGACTGCCCCAAGCTTCGGCCCAGGCCCAGATCATTAGCGAGAGGCAGAGTCCCCAAGGCTGGAATTCAGCTTCCCAGTGGAGACAAAAAGCGGCACTAAAAGTTTTCCCTTCCTTCCCGTTTAAAGAAAAGATAACTTGACATTATCAAACGCCGAATGTTGCACATTTCTAAATCCTCCCCATTGAAATGCTAATTTTGACTTTCTCCGCTGCCTCAGGAGAGAAAAAGCTTTTCCATCACAAACAATTAATGTTTGACAGGCGGGCGGCCTGCTCTGGGGAATGAGGCATCTCCAGGGGAGCCCCAGGGCTCACACCCATTCCCCGCCCTTCCCCCCATGTCTGAGCACTTTACAATAACCGTTAAGGTTTAGGCTGCTGCCGCAAACCAGTCGTGCCTGTCCGGAGAAGCCACAGCAGGAGGAAATGAAAGTCCACGGGGCCAGAACCCTGGCTGGTGGGACTCACTCATGGAGTCGAGGGAGCAGAGCCCATTGGCACCAGCTGATGTGCTGACCCAGGGTGGTGAAAGTGGCAGAGGTGAAAAGGTTGATTTGCAAAGCCAGCACCTGTCAGCAGAGGCCAGGTGACAAAGCCCTGGAGAGCTGGCTCGGATGATGTCATGCGTGTACCTCCAAATCCTGCAGTGGGGGGGGGGGGGGAAACCTCGTGGGTGGAGTTTCCTTGGGCCCAATCAGAGTTGGGATTTTCTTGCCTCCCCTGTATCCTTTGGTTACAACTCAGCTGGGTTGATTTTAGCTCTTAATACAAGAGCACTGGCTTTGGTTTGTCTTGTCTGCCTCCAAATCTGTATGCACAGAGCTAGCACCACTCACCCCTTCATGGTGCTGACTCCCGGGGGCTGCTCCAAATTCAGTGATAAGCAGGGATTGAGCTCACAGCCCCCTCCCCCTTGAACTAAAGGAGAACTTCATTAGCAGTACGGGGCCTATGAAACACAGCTAAGCAATTCTCATTCCATCCAGCAGCAGGCGGTGGTAGCTGACCACAGCAGGATCCTTGTTGGTAACAATGGCTGGGTTTGGCCCTGAACACTCCGAGCTGTGAAATGCACATGACAGGAACCTGGCCCCTGAAAACCCGTGTTTCTGAGCAGTCTCTTGTTGGTTATATCTACAGCCAGCAGCAGTTTTTGAAATGCCCTTTTTTGGGTGAACAATCCCAATTGGTTGAAACCAAACAGTTCCCGGGAGAGGGGCCGGTTTTGATGATTTTCCCGTTTCAAAATTGTCCGTGTCATGTTCCTAGATTTTCTAAATGTTACATTAATGTATAGTTAGGTCAAAACTGAACCAAAACGTCTCAATCACACACATCAGTGAATGTGCCCTCCCAACACTTCACTGAGACAGATCACTGCTGTCACCCCCCATTTACAGATGGGGAAACTGAGGCACAGAGCCCGGAAAGGACTTCCCTAAAGTCATCCACTCTGACTGCAGATTGTAAGCCTCCGTCACAAGACCATCCTCCCCCTCGCTTAGAAAGGAAGGCAGCAATGGTATATTGCAGACCAAGGCCTAATTCTCCTGACCAGAAGGATTGTCTGGGAACCAGGCCAAGCGGGGCTGAAGGAACCTCCCAGCTGACAGGAACCCTGGTTTAAGAATCTGAAGAGCAGCTTTAATATGCAAATGTGTAAGTACTCCAGTAAGCCCTTCCCTGTGTACCCAGCAAGTTGTTTTGGAGAGTGGCTCCCGGCTGAGCAAACACCAGGCCAGCACGGCTGGGGAAACAGTTAGCATTTGATTTAAATGTTAAACATGCAAGTTGCTCTTTGGATTGTGAACCCGGTGTCCACGTGGGCTGGGAAGTGGATTGAAGGGGAGCCGGGCTAAGCCCCAGGGTCACTGCAAACTCCAGCTGGGGATGGGGGACAGTTTGCCAGCTGTGTTACCAGCTGGGTGGAGACGCCCACCTCCTTGCGTTGAGATGGGGCAGAAAGGCAGCTGTGCACAGACCGTGGGGCAGCTGCCTTCTGAGCCAAAAGTCAAGGGTCGGGGCCAAATTTCAAGTGGACCTGGGCCCAGTTCTGGGTGCCTGGGCGGGACTCCGCAGGGATCCACCTACCCAGCACGTGGCTGGGAGCAGATGAAAGTTAGTGCTTCAGGCTGAGTTTTCATTGAGGCTCAGAGGAGTCATGGGGATGCGGGGGAGGGAGTTGTTCAAACTCAAGGCACCAGGGAGGGGAGACTCCCCCCCTCCTTTCCCCAGAAACCACATCCGTGAGCTTGGCACTGACTCCCGTTGACATCAGCCGTTGGCTCTCGAGAGGCCAGTGGGGGGTGGGGATGGACAGCTCTAAAATGCCAGTTTATCCCAACCCATTAAATCTTGTTGCCTTGCTCCCAGCTCCGGCAGGCAGGAGGAACCAGCTCCCCCGCCCCGCTCAGCGGTGAGGGCCTGCGTCTCTAGGGCCTGGGGAAGGGTGACACCAATGGAGTTTCATCGTCCGGCCCAGAGGTTGCAGGCTGCTGCCCATCTCCGTGGTGTCTGGGCACGTCCCATGTCAAACTGGTGGGAA
Source organism: Trachemys scripta elegans (assembly GCF_013100865.1). Taxonomy (NCBI): domain Eukaryota; kingdom Metazoa; phylum Chordata; order Testudines; family Emydidae; genus Trachemys; species Trachemys scripta. The sequence goes on along the minus strand of NC_048319.1, from coordinate 2,629,711 downwards.
CAGCCAAGTCCCTAGCAGACTCCATGGCATCGCACATTGTGACGCTGCGTCAGCCTCTGTTCAGCTGGGTGGGGCTGTGGGGCCGAGGGACCCCGGGGGAAGGCAATATCTCGGGGGAATCAAAGTGTGCGGCGTCAGCTGGAATCGATCGCACTGAGCAGACCCCCCTGCTGTGGGGCTGGAGGAGACGTGCACACGGGGGCCACCCCTGGGTGTCCCCACATGGCACTGGGAGGCAGGCACCAGCAAGGCCCCACGCGCCCGAGTGTGCAAGGCCCGGAGCAGAGCAGTCAGGGGGCAGTGGGGCGTTTCCCAGGCCCTGTGAATTGGCAGGTGGGGCAGGGATAGGGGCTTGTGGGGATGGGTTACGTTTCCTGCAGGGATCCTGCACCCAGCGGTTAGAGCCGGGAGCCTGGCCATGGCAGAGGGGCTGCGCCCTTGTCCGTGGTGCTGAAACCATTGAGACTGCAGAACTTGCAGCCGGGCGCTTCCTGGGGCTCGCAGACACCGACCGGGGGGTGGGTCCGATCCCCTCCCCACACACAGCCCACACCCCCGCGCCACCCTCACTGGGGCCTGGCTCTGAGCTCCCGGACCTGGGGTAAATAAGGAGTGAGTCAGCGCCGCCACCCGCCACACCGGTGTCAAGCCAGAGCACGTGGGTGGAGAATCAGACCCAGAGAACACAGAGAGCCTGCCCCTCCCCCCGAGCACCCCCAATTGTGTACAACCCCCCCCAGGGCCCAGCAAACACATGTCACAGCCCTGCCCCCCAGCATTCCCCATGTGAGTACAACCCCGCACAACCCTGCACACCCACAGGCCCAGCAAACACATGTCACAGCCCTGCCCCCCCAATTGTGTACAACCCCCCACACAGCTGCTCACCAATAGCCCAGCAAACACATGTCACAGCCCTGCCCCCCCAGTACCCTCCATGTGTGTAGAACACACACAATGCAGAGCCAAACACACACACCCACCCCCACCCAGCACTTCAATGCGCTGACACAACCCAGCCAGACGACCAGCCCCCGCAGGCGGTGCAGGCCCCCAGCCAGCTACAACTAATAAGGGCTCGAGCGGGAGCTGGACCGTGGCTGTTTCCCACCCTCCCAGCCACCCAAACATGGGCCGAGTTCCCTTCGGGGCAGCTCAGAACGTACCAGTATCCTGCCCCGCCCGGCGCTGGCGTCTCGGCTAAAGGCAGCGGCAGACACAAAGCCGACAGCCCTGACAGAGGGAAAATTGCTTCAGTTCTGACATGTTTTGAAGTAATAAAAAGGAGAAGACGGGAAATAAACTGCTAATAAGTCACCAAGCCTCACCTGGGAGCCGGAGCCGGCTCTGGCTGCTGCAGTGTGGGGAAAGGCCGCAAAGCCTGGGACGGGGCTGACCGGGCACTGCAGTTAAGGAGGCCAGTGTGAGTTTCAGGGCCGACCCCCAACCTGCGGGCTGACAGCCCAGGAGATAAAGGGCCAGCTGCTTACTGGGGTGTGGGCAGAACACGAACCATCCAGGGCTGGGGTTTGTTCTGTGTCTGGCCTTTCTCTCTTGGACGGTGGAGCAGCAGGGCGGCCGTGCGCCTTGTGGAGATGGGCTGTCTGTTCTGCTCCTCGTCGGGCCCTTCGTTAGCACCCTGCCAGGCCTCCCTCTCTGGCAACGGTCCGTGTAACCGCCACCCGGCCCGTTCCCTCCGAGCCCCGTTTCACCTCCCCTCTCAGATTGCAAACTCCCTGCGGCAGGGACCCTGTCTGCATGTGTACGAACAGCGCCAAGCACAGCAGGGCCACCATCCTGCCCGGGAACCTTTGGGTGCTACTGGACGATCAGTCATCTCCCCCAACGAGCCCACGCTGAGAGTGTCCAGCCTGGGTCCCCCGGCTCCAGCCTTTCACCAGCCTGGATTTGCTTCAAACCTTCGTGCTAAACTTTGGGGAAAAGGGCCCAGCCCGCGAGGGCTGTTCCCACCGGGGACGCCGGGAGTGGGGAGGATTAAAGGCCTGTCAGTCCCCTCCCCCATCTCCCGTATTGCTGCTGGGGGCCTTTTTCACCAGCCATGGCACGTGAATCATAAAACGTTGCTGTCAGCCTCTGAGGGCAAGGAGATGGGGTGGGGTGGGGGGGCCGGCATGGCTCTGGGCTCAGAGATGGGTTCAGTCCTCTAAGCAAAGGGGCGTTTTAGCTCCCCCACCCCCAGAGGGGAATGTGCCCCATCTCACTCCCCTCTAGAGTCCAGGCTCCATCCCACCACCCACAGACTAGCTCACCTGTGGGAAGTGGCTGGGACCTATGTCTCGGAAAGTTACCCTAGGAACGTAGACCCTGTGGTAATGGGCCCAGACAGAGGGGGATACACGGGCCTGGGAGACAGGTGGACAGACAGACATGGCAGGATCAAGGGATGGGGTTGGAGATGGTTGGATGGATGGATACAGGGATGGAGGTGCATGGGGATGGCTGGATAGGTAGGCAGGGAACCAGGCCTGGGTTCTGAGCACTTTGCTACCTATCTGCCCCTCATCTGGTGACAGGAGCCTCCCGGAGAGACGTGGCACTAAACAGCATGCAGCCGCGGGGTGGCCAGGGCAGGAAGAACGCTAACGGCCATCGGCCTCCACTGGAAACCCGCAGACAATGGGGGATGAATACGTGAACACGCACCGATCTGCTGCCTTCACAGCTGAGCTGACATTTTACAGTGGGATCCTATTTCAGCTCCCCTCCTCCGTGCACCCGATTCCCCGCTCTGATCACACACCCTGGTCAGGAACAGCAGCCGGCTGCCCCCGGGCATGGCCTGCTTTTCCCCTTGCACCCGAGGGTGAAATTCCATTCCCCCAGCTCCTGTCCCAAATTCTGGGTTGCCCAGTGTGGGTCCTTCTCCGATACAGTGTGATGGTCTTTAGGTGGGTGGGTGCTCACGCACAAACTCTTCTGTCCTCTCCTGGATGCAAGAAGAACTGCCCAGCTGTGAATCATAGGCCCTATACTGTCCATTGGGGAGGAGTCTCCTTATAGCTTAAGCAGTGGGGGCCTGCGCTTTAGGTTCTGAGCTCCAGCGCCATCTGCACATCCAACACCCAGCACAAACGTGGCCAGGGCATGTCAACCCCCTTTGCTGCTGCTCAGTATGGCTGAATGGGGAGCACCCCACTCGCTGGGATCACGGGGCTCCAGCCCCACCCTGGCTATGGGGAGGACTGACCCCCCTGTGCTTGGAGACGCAGCAGCCAGGCATGTTCTGGTTTCACAGGATGTAAGGCAGATCCTCCCTCCGCCCAGAGGAGGCGGCAGGGGCTGGAGCCTGGCAGTGGTTGAGGCCAGGGGGCCGCAGTAAAATGCTTTGCTGTTCAGTGTTAACTAATGCGCCCGCTCAGCTGTGCCATCGTCCCCCTGACATCAGCATTTCTGCAGGTTTCACTGAAGCAGCAGAGGGAAGATCAAGCAGCCCCAAGGGAGTGGGGTGAAGAAACTGCCTCCAAGATCCAATCAGGCTCTGAACTGCAGTCAGGAGCTGGTGGCGGGGGGGAGGGGGAGATTATTTTGTGGAGATGGGGAAGACTCCGTTTCCCCCCAACCAATCTGTTCCTGGATCTGCCAAATGCTCTGCCTTACTGAAGCCACTGCCCCTCCCCAGCCAGGGCACGGCCTTGTCCCCAGGGGTTTGCATTACAGTTTTGCTAAATGATGCAGCTTCTCCCTCCCCTCTGTCCCGGGAACAGCCCTGCTAACCGGAGGCGCAGCTCAGCAGGGAGCAAAAATAGCCCGGGCTCCCCTCCCCGTGAGTCCAGCGAGGGTCCCAAACCACAGCCCTGATCTCATCTGTCCGGGCGTTCCCCAGCCACGGGGCTGTGCAGACCCAGTCCCGCTCTCCTCCCCGGAGCAGGCGTCAATTCCCAGCCAAGGAAGGCAAAGACCAAACCCAAGGAGGGACGTCCTGTTTTCTCTGGCTTGTAACTAACCTAAGCCCTGACGGGTCTTCAGGGCCCGGCCCAGCTTGGCTGCGAGCGGCTAGGGGAGCCCAGAAAGTGCTAAATCAGCAGCAACCAGGCGAAGTCCATTCCAAGGTCAGAGGAAAAGGTCACTGCCGCTCCTGTCCTTCCCAGCTCCCCTGCCCCCAGAAGACTGGGACCTTCACTTAGGTCTTTTTTTTTAACATGCCTTTAATTGGGAGAGCATGTGGACCAGCTTCTCCCCCCTCCCCCCCCCCGATGTACTTAGCTCTGAGCAACAGCGCGAATATCGATAGATCCCTATCGACCCTCCGGCCAACGAGCCGGCTTCATATTTCCGCCGAGTGCTGACAGCTCATTAATTATTGAGGTCTCTCTTGCTCTCTCCCTCCCCATCCCTCCTTGATCTGCTAACCTGCAATCAAAACCCCCACCAGCCCCTGTGTAGTGGACTATCTCTTGCCCAACACAGAAATGCTGGTAAGGACTGATCCTAACCTATCTGACCCCTGTGGAGCAAAGAAAGACACTCTCAGAAGCCAACACCAAGGGTGACGGAGATGTGCAAAAGGGTGGGTATTGCAAGGTTTTAGCCTGAGAGATAAAGGGTTCTAGGTTTGGCTATAGCAGGTTGGAGTAAGGTGACCTAGAACCCAGATGTCTGGGTAAAGTAATGGGCTAGGCTGATCTACAGCAAGTGGTGGGGTAATCTAGAATCTGGACAGCTAGAAGAGAAGGGGTTCTAGATTTGAATATGAGAAGTGGGACAGGAAAACCTAGAACCTGAATGTCTGGAAAAGAAGGGGTGCTGAGTTAGGCAACAGCAGGGGTCATGAATCAGAACACAGATGGTAAGTAGAGAAAGGCTTCTAGATCTTGCTATGGCAGATGGCAGGGCTACTTAGAATACATAAGAACGGCCATACTAGGTCAGACCAATGGTCCATCTAGCCCAGTATCCTGCCTTCCAACTCTGCCCACTGCCAGATGCTTCAGAAGGAATGAACAGAACAGGGCAATTTATCAAGTGATCCATCATCCCCTGTCATCCAGTCCGAGCTTCTGGCATGGACAAGTTTAAGGATACCTGGAGCACAGAGTTACATCCCTGACCATCTTGGCTAATAGCCATTGCTGGACCTGTCCTCCAGGAACTCAGCTAATTCCTTTTTGAACCCAGTTATGCTTTTGGCCTTCACAACATCTCCTGGCAAGGAGTTCCACAGGTTGACTGTGTGTTGTGTGAAGAAATACTTCCATTGTTTTGTTTTAAACCTGCTGCCTATTCATTTCATTGGGTGACCCCTGGTTCTTGTGTTATGTGAGGAGGTAAATAACACTTTCTTAGTCACTTTCTCCACACCAGCCATGATTTTATCGACCTCTATCATCTCCCCTCTTCGTTGTCTCTTTTCTAAGCTGAACACTGCCAGTCTTTTAAATCTCTCTTTATATGGAAGCTGTTCCGTACCCCTCATCATTTTGTTGCCCTTCTCTGTACTCTTTCCAATTCTAATGTATCTTTTTTGAGATGGGGTGACTGGAACTGCATGCAGTATTAAAGGCGTGGCTGTATCATGGATTTATACTGTGGCATTATGCTATATTCTGTCTTATTATCCATCCTTTTCCTAATGGTTGCTAACATTCTGTTAGATTTTTTTGACTGCCACTTCACACTGAGCGGATGTTTTCAGAGAATTATCCACAATGACTCCAAGATCTCTTTCTTGAGTGGTAACAGCTAATTTAGACCCCATCATTTTGTATGTATAGTTGGGATTCTGTTTTCCAATGTGCATTACTTTGCATTTATCAACACTGAATTTCATCTGCCATTTTCTTGCCCAGAAACCCAGTTTTGTGAGATCCCTTTGTAACTCTTCACAGCCAGCTTTGACCTTAATTATGTTGAGTAATTTTGTATCATCTGCAAACCTTGCCACCTCCCTGTTTACCCCTTTCCCCAGATCATTTATCTAGGTATCCGACGGAGGCATACAGAATTTTGTTTCCACCAGGGGTTGGCTTCTCATTACAAAAGGACCTGGATCTCTGAATAGAATGCCATTGTCCCCGCCAAGGCAGAGCCTACATAGAGCAAGCTTGAAAGAGACCTGCTTCCCTTTCATGCCTTTTCATTGTTGTTTCTTTCTCATTTTTTTGGTACTGCACTTCGCACCGCAAAGGGCTCCCGAAAAGTGCCTCACTGCAGAGAGAAGAATGAGCAATGGGCGGCCTGGATTGTTCGACCTGGATGTTGGCTAATTTCACTTCACACTGACCTGAAATTCTAGGGGGAAAGATATTCCTGGATGAAGCACGGAGGAGGCCAGGAGAAGCTGCTTCTCCCGCTTCATCGCCCTCCCCCCGTCCCAATGCCTCTGTGTCTCACAAGAAGGATCATGGTGCACATCTCACGTGTGCACAAAGTCACGCTCACCAGCTAGGCCTGAACTTTACCTGATGCCTCTGATTAAATGTCCCCTTTGCTTATGGACTCGTCTCTCCCTCTAGTGGTTAGAGGCCTCTAATGCAATGTAAGTGCTGCTACCTGTACTGGGTACTGCTACTTGTCCCTCAGCAGGGTGGTGGAGCAGCTGTTTCTTGTGACCCAAAGGTGGGGGGTTTAAATCCCTCCTCACTCTTACACTGACAGCTGTGTGGCCTTTCCTGGGGAGATTTTTCTGGCTGAGGAAGAAAGAGGTCATTTGGGCCGCCCTTTGCAGGGCACGAGGATGCTGCTGGAGATGGGACAATCTCACCATCTTATTTGCCACCATTTAGATCTTTAATTTAAGCCATGTGACTCAGCAGGGGGCAAACTGCCTGTTGAGTCAGCCCTGAAACAATCCCCCGCTCGACGCTAGGAGGCGCTGTGCGGCAGGACAGTCTTGCTATGGGAGCATATGTCTCCGAGAATCAATAGTGAACCAATTCCCCGGTGTACTCCCCTCCGTGTGTATGGCTTAAACCCAGCAATGTTAGATAGCCAAGTCTCGGCTGGCGATCTGATTGAGCCGTCACTGGAGATTTTTAAGAGCAGGTTGGACAAACACCTGTCAGGGATGGTCTAGATAATACTTAGCCCTGCATTGAATACTGGGGACTGGACTAGATGACCTCTCAAGGTCCCTTCCAGTCCTACGATTCTATTACTTCATGTGACGTGGTGTGACCAGCAGAGATACCAGTGGGACAGGCTCATCTGGGATGCGGCTTGATGAGATGTTCCAGCCTGTAAAGTCCGTCTCTGCAGTCACAGATAGGATTGTGTCTCGGAGGTAAGCACAGATCTGCCATTCAGTGTGGGCTGGGGCGGGGTGTTAATTAGCCAGCTGAGAGATACAACAGAAGCCACTCATGGTCATTAGGGTCCTCTCCCTTTGCCCCAGCGACCCATGTGTGAGCAACTAATTAAGAAGAGCAGTGTAATTCATTAATAATAGCTGTGATCACCCTCCGAGCTAATGTTAAGGTTATTAAACCAAACCCAACTGAACAAAACCAAACAAGAAAGGAGTGGTTGCAAATAAAACAAAGCAGATTATTTCCTCCTCCTCTAAGCAAAGAAATGAAATTACAAGGCAGCTTGTCACGGCATAACAGTGTTAGCTAAAAAATAAAAAAATAAAACCCCAATCCCTGAAACGCCTGCTGTCTGGGCCCTTGTGTAATAGACAATATTTCACTCATCCGGCAGCTTTTTGCAATTAGGGAGACATTTGTAGGCAGTTGTTTGGCACACGATGCATAAATACATGCCATTATTTCCACTATTCGGAAAAGACAGGGCTCGGCTGCTAAACACGCCTCTTCCGCGCATGGGAATCTCATCCCTTTCTCACGCAGGACCAACCCTCAGGCCACTGTCTGCCTATTAAAATCGGGATAAACACCAGATTATATTGATTTAAAAAAATACCCACAAAGCCCACCTCTCCCCCCAGCAGCGGTGAACATTTTCACATCTGTCGCCTCATGAATAATTCATCCATCTCATGAATATGCAGAGCTTGGGCCCTGTGATTAGCTTCAGATGAAACACAGCTTCATTCCTCACAGGCGGCTGGATGCTGGGACGTCCCTGGTAGTTTTCCTGGCGTTTCCCCCTCTGAACCGCCCAGTTCCAAACCCCAGAGCCACATGAGTGTGGGGAGAAGGAATTCATTGCCCTAGTGAACTTGGGGGAGTTCCCCCGGTGCTGATGCCTCAGCCATGAGGCCATTGGGGGCAGAGGTGACGCTGGCAGGTTCCTTTGCCAAGTCCTGCCCCACAGCCCCCAAGGCTGCTCCAGCGCAGAGCCTCTCCCAAGCAGGAGAGGGGCTGGGATGAGACCTGACCAACTCAGTTCATTTCATCTCTCTGTGGGGACTGCCCTCCAACGGGCCCATCTTATCTCTGGGGGGACCAGCGTCTCCCAGCTGCTCCAGGAGGAGTCTCCAGCTCCCATGGACGGGCTGGGGCAGGCTGGAATGCTGATATGCAGAGCCTGGCTGCGGCTGGAATTAAACATTCCAGGCCTGCATCGAAGGGGAGGAAACCCCTGGAATCCAGAATTCAGGCTGAAGCCCCGTGCAGCTGGTTTAGGTATCACCATGCCTTAGGGTGAAGCCTTGGCAGGACACTCCCAGGAGCCCCATACCGGATCCCTTTTCTTTGCTCCTTGCCCTGCACCATGACTCAGAGCTCAGTCCTGGGCAGAGGGGGCACCAGCTGACTTTTCTCAGCCAAACAGCCTGGTCCGGGGTAAATTTCACCACCCACATTGCTCATCCACGCTGAGGGGGTGGGGGAACGACCCGCTGCGTTTCAGACAGGAATGGTATAAGGAATGCTCCCGTCCAAACGAAAACCACTGCGGGGCAGTCCTAGGACCTGTGCTGTGCAGCAGGGGAGCCCATGATCACAGCGCCCCCTTCTGGCCTTGGAATCTACGCGCTGCCCTTTGGTCCGTCACTGGACTGGGTGGTAGAACAGCTCTGCCACTGACCCCCCATGTGACCTTGGTTGAACCCCCCCATCCACGTGCCTCTGTTTCTCCTCCAGCCCTTTGTCTGTCTTGTCTATTTAGATGTCAGTGGATGTGTTATTTCTTGACTTTAGCAAAGCTTTTGATACGGTTTCCCACAGTATTCTTGCCACCAAGTTAAAGAAGTATGGGCTGGATGAATGGACTGTAAGGTGGATAGAAAGCTGGCTAGATCATCGGGCTCAACGGGTAGTGATCAATGGCTCCATGTCTAGTTGGCAGCCGGTTTCAAGCGGAGTGCCCCAAGGGTCGGTCCTGGGGCCGGTTTTGTTTAATATCTTTATTAATGATCTGGAGGATGGTGTGGACTGCACTCTCAGCAAGTTTGCAGATGAGGTTCAACAAGGACAAGTGCAGAGTCCTGCACTTAGGACGGAAGAATCCCATGCACTGCTACAGACTAGGGACCGAATGGCTAGGTAGCAGTTCTGCTGAAAAGGACCTAGGGGTCACAGTGGACGAGAAGCTGGATATGAGTCAACAGTGTGCTCTTGTTGCCAAGAAGGCTAACGGCATTTTGGGCTGTATAAGTAGGGGCATTGCCAGCAGATCGAGGAACGTGATCGTTCCCCTTTATTCGACATTGGTGAGGCCTCATCTGGAATACTGTGTCCAGTTTTGGGCCCCACACTACAAGAAGGATGTGGAAAAATTGGAAAGAGTCCAGCGGAGGGCAACAAAAATGATTAGGGGTCTGGAGCACATGACTTATGAGGAGAGGCTGAGAGAACTGGGATTGTTTAGTCTCCAGAAGAGAAGAATGAGGGGGGATTTGATAGCAGCCTTCAACTACCTGAAGGGGGGTTCCAAAGAGGATGGAGCTCGGCTGTTCTCAGTGGTGGCAGATGACAGAACAAGGAGCAATGGTCTCAAGTTGCAGTGGGGGAGGTCCAGGTTGGATATCAGGAAAAACTATTTCACTAGGAGGGTGGTGAAACACTGGAATGCGTTACCTAGGGAGGTGGTGGAGTCTCCTTCCTTGGAGGTTTTTAAGGCCCGGCTTGACAAAGCCCTGGCTGGGATGATTTAGCTGGGAATTGGTCCTGCTTTGAGCAGGGGGTTGGACTAGATGACCTCTTGAGGTCCCTTCCAACTCTGATATTCTATGATTCTATGATTCTATGTAAGACCCCTGGGGTCTGACCACACGGTGTCCAGCGCAGCGTGGACCTGCTCTCATCTCAGCCTCGAGGTGCTCCTGGAACCTACGTAATTAATGGTGTCAATCAGCCTGTGATGGAGCTGCCCCACTGTAAACCAAGCAGCGGGCCCATTGCTGAGGTTGGGGTAACAGGGATGCATCTGCCCCAGAGGACCTTAAAGTGGGACTGGAGATTATTCTGTACCAGGACTAGCCCTCCACCGACCAAGGGGGCTCTGACTCCTTCCCCGCTCCATTCTGGAGAGCTATGGACAAACCAGAGGGATTGTAGAGTCAGAGCGAGACCAGTGATGGAGCTGGCTGGGGCGGGAGCACCCATGCTTGGCACCTTTGCAGGGAGAAATCCTGCACTGCCTGGGAAATGGACCTGACAGGTCACTTCCACCTCTCTAGCACCAGGACACGTGGCCGCCTAAGACCTTAGGGGCAGCCGGATGCACCATGAGGTTGCTGTGGCCCTGGGATGGGGCAGCAGAAGCCAAGAATCAGCGAGGTCCATTCATGCTGCCGAGTGCCTCTGGGATTGACCAGCCCTGCCGGCTGCTTTTGCATCTCTGTGCACAAGGCTCTGCTGCTTAGCGCTCACCTGGGCTGCAGGGTTCCTGGCACACCCCATCGAACAGCCAGAGAACCCCACCCCCATGCTCCCAAATCTACTCAGCTTGTTCCCAGGAGGTGACAGGGTGGGGGGCTGCCTCCTTCCTCAGCTGGGCCAGTCAATGATCGGGAGGGGGGCAAGAAGCATGTGCTACTCCACAGACTGACCAGCTGGGGGAGCTGTTGGAGAGGGTGTCATTCATAGAAATCATAGACTATCAGGGTTGGAAGGGACCTCAGGAGGTATCTAGTCCAACCCCCTGCTCAAAGCAGGACCAATCCCCAGACAGATTTTTGCCCCAGATCCCTAAATGGCTCCCTCAAGGACTGAACTCACAACCCTGGGTTTAGCAGGCCAATGCTCAAACCACAGAGCTTTTCCAGCCACCCCTCATTGGATGTGCCCTGCAATCTGAGGCGTCAACCAACTTTACAGAGGACGGGTTGAGCCAAGTTGTGCAGATCTCTCCCCAAAAGAACCCTGCCTAGCTGCTGCCTTGCACAACAGGAGGATGGCAGAGACCAAAGAGACATCTTAGCTCACTGGCAGGATACAAGCCCGTGAGAAGATGCATCTCCCAGCACCCACCTCCAGTAACAAACTTGCTTCTGCCTTCCAGGGAGGGGGCGGGGTTTTGCTTCCACCCATATGTCGATATCAAGCGGCGAAAGACAAGAATCAGAAAGACAGAAATCCACACGCAAATCCCAGCTCTTCCTTTTCTACCTCCTCTGCCCACCATCCACAACAAAAGGATTTTGCAAAACTCGCTATCCCCGTATCGCTCAGGCAATGAGAGATTTTCCCCCTCCACTCTGCTAGAATAAATTAGCACCTTGGAAAGCTGCGATCTTGTCCAATATGGGCTCTTTAAGAGGTGTGATTTTTATTGGGCGTGCAGTCTGCAGCCTTTATTTCAGAATAATATTTATTCTTATTTTATTTTGATTTTTCTATCACATGGCAGGAGCTACCCAGGAACAAAATAAATGAACAGAACAAGAATGTTAAAAACCCACTTTCAGCCTGAGTTATTTTCCTCCTGTTAAACAAACATGCATAGAATCCCCCAATACACACACACACGAAACACAAGCTCATCCAAACGGCAAAACAAGTATCTCCCCTTGAACTGCTGTTGAACCCATGAGGGGCTGTTGTAGGTAGCGTAGCAATGCCCTCAAGCTGGCATGCACAATGGCAGGTGCAAAGAGACCCAGATCCCTATTGCTAGCCTGCAAATACTTTGCACTGGGAAAATGTGTTAGCAAACGAACCAAGCCTCTTAGCGAAGTTAGCAAAGATTCAGTCATTTGTATGGTTTCTTTTCTTTCTTTGAAAGCACTGCCATTAAATCCAGCCCAATTAATCCCCTAGAGAGCTGCCAGCCCCTTCTTTGTGTCTACTGGGAAGGCATAGCCAAAAGTCTCCGAGTTTCCGGCCTGGACTGCCACTGCTGTCTCTGTTTAGGTATTCTGCGATGGAAAACCAGCCTTGACTCTTGGCACTTTGATATACGCAGCCCTGATCTCGCTGTGCCCTGCGTATTGAAATTCCAGGATGTGTCCTGGTACATTCTAGGCAGTCTGCTCCAGCAATGCACGACATCACAACCACCACCTCACACCCATCCTCGCCTAATCTCAAAGCAGGAAACGTGAAGGGGCTTCAGCTTTGCTCTCTGCCCATAAGACAACAGGGGGTGGGGGGGGGCAAGTTGCAATGCTCTTGGCACTGAAAGTTTTGATTTCTTTTAAATAAACAGTTACACTGTCACAAACCCCAGCTCTCACCGTCTGGAGAACAGGAACCGGAGAACGGCCATGCTGGCTCAGACCAATAGCCCATCCAGCCCCGTGTTTCTGTCCCTGACAGTGGCCACCGCCAAGTGCTCCAGTGGGAATGGACAGAACAGGGCAGTTATGGGGTGATCCACCCCCCCTCCTTGAATCTCGTAACAAAGGCCGTGGGGATGAGGCTATAGATACAGCCAGCGTCTTCGTAGGCTGATGCTGTCTCTGTGTTGGATTAGCTACCTCCGAGCTACTTCCACCAGACTGAGCAGGAGGGGGAAATTACTCCGAGGCAGAGCCATTGATCTTCATAACGTTATTTGACATCCCCCCCCCCCCGAATTGCTGTGGTATTGCATTATTGCCCGGCCCACCCCCCTGGCTTGCAAGGCTGCAGTGTGATTTAACAGGGTATAATCCTCTCTAATAGAAATGAGATTTCTCCCATCCTGCCAGCCCTGGTATCAGGTCCTGCTCTCGCCTCATCAAGCCTCCCCCCCTCCCCCCAACACACTCCCTTCAGTGAAATTTTAGTTTCAGCATTTTCCTACTAACTAGAATAAATAATTCAGCTTCTCTCCACCTGTCTCATTAGCACCCATCTCTCTCCTCCTTCCACCACTTTATCTTATCTTGGCTTGGTTCGAGCCTCCCCGCTCTGAATCTAGTTACCTGAGGCTCATTTTCATTCCGTTGGAGACTCTTGTCTCTCACCAATAATTTCAGTGCCTGGGGGTTGTGTCGGGAGGGAGGGGGGCTCATCCGCCACCTTTCCTTCTAGTTCCCCCCTTCTCTCTCCCCGTGTGTGTGTTTCACACTCACATAAAACCGGCTCATTTGGAACCAATTCACTCTCCATTCACCAGAGCTAACATTTTGCCAACCTCCCATGAACTCCCTGCAATCTCTGTCCCACTGGGCTCGCTGGATCTCCCACCAACTCAAGCTCCTTTACCGCCTCTTAACACGCTGCTAGGCTGCAAAACAATGTACCCAACGCCTTCGGTCGCCACAATACATTCATCCCCAAAAGAGCAACCCCCGAACTCCATTGCAACCAGAGACAACCCTGCTTTGTTCCGAGGAGATGGGCAGTTCCCAGACAAGGAGCAATACCCATAATAGATCATGCAAACAACCCTTGTATCAACTTTATTAACAGGGGGGAAGCAAAGGGGAGGTAAGGGGAGATTTCCCCCTTCTTAACAATCGGTGCAGCCAGCCAGTTCTGCAAAGGAAAGTCAGCCATGCACGCGCCAGACAATGCCCCTCCGGAGTGAAGGCAAGCGGGGGTGTGTGTGTGTGTGGGGGGGTCATTTGAAGCGGCTTCCCAAAGGTGCCTGGCAAGTGCTGTGACTTTGGGAGGGGAGAGGCAGCTGCGGGCCAGGACTAAGCGAAGCCACCCGGGGCGAGCCGAGAAGTTTGGGCTTTAAAGGCGATGGGGGGGGGGGGGGAGAGCCCCACGCCCCCGCCGCAGGGGGGGGGCCCCGCCGCTTGCTCCAGGGTCCGCAGGAATTTCCCCCGTCCGCCCGGGGAGCAGGTGCCGCGGTCAGCGCCGGCTGGGAAGGGGAAGCGACCGCATCTCCGAGCGCAGGCGGGCGGGGGGCTGGGTGGGAAGAACTGGGGGAGGGGCCGGGGGCTACCCCAGGCGGGGGCAGAGCTCCATGCCCAGCCCCGTCAGTGGCTCCCGCAGTGGGCTGGGGGGCAGAGCCAATCCCGGCTCATCCCAGGCAGCAGGGTGGGAACAAAGGGGGCACGGAGCCGAGCGCGCCGCCTGCCGCTGCTGGGCCCCGGGGTGCTCGCGTCCCCGCCCGCAGCCATGGGCCGCGAGCCCCCTGCCCGGTCCCCGCCGGCTGCCCGGTCCGCGTCACCTGCCCGGAGCCGCCAGGCAAAGATGCTCTTGCCAGGGGAGGGCGTGTGTCCGGGCTGCGCATGCGTCGCTGGCTCTCACCACACCTCCCTCCCCCCCATCAATCTCCTCGCCTCGCCAACACCCCACCCCCCAAATCTCCCACACGGAACCGGGGCGCATCCCCCCCCAATAACTTTTGCAAAACTTTCCCAGATTATTGGGGAGCTGGTTAGATCCGGGGGTGTTGGGCGCTGCATATCCATATATGGATTGTGTTTGGTTTTGCTCTTTGAGGGATGCAAAATCTAGGACGTGACCCCCCCAGCCCCAGGCCTGCTGGCAAGATCTGTTCAGCTTTAAAGTTTGCAAACAACTTGACCAGCAAGAAAACAAAATAGACTCAAATTCTGCAGGTTCAGACAGCGCTGGTGCTGGGTGCCGGAGCAGGGGTCAGAAGGTGGTGCTGATAAATAGTGTGCCCATTTCTAGTGCTTTGAATTTAGGGAGCAACTGGGAGGCAGAGATCTAAGCGCCGATGGCAGGACAGGCATTGGCAGAGTGGGTGGAAGGACAAAGTCCTAGGGGTGCGTTGGGTTTATTTGCGTTTTTAATACCACCCAGTTGGTGCATTGCTGTTGTTCATTATTTATATTCCAGTAGCTTCAGAGACTTCCCCTCCCCCTGCCAAGATCAGGAACCCAACTACGCCAGCGGTGCCCGGATACAGTGAGAGACAGGCCCTGCCCCAGAGAGCTCACAGTCTGAACAGACAAGAGCCCAAAGGAAGGACCTTAATCCCCATTTTACAGATGGGGAAACTGAGGCCCGGACCGATCACGTGACTTGCCCAAGAGTCCAGCTTGGCCATTGTTAAGCATAGGAAAGCGGCTAGTGTTTAAATGTAAAAATAATAATGAAAAAAAAAATCCAGGAAGGTGACAATAATGGGTACAGGTCAAGAAATGAAGGTGAAAAGCTGGAGATAAAATAATACAAGTAAAAAACTGTTGGCAGCAGTAGGGAGCAGGGATCCACTGCCAACCCCGCTGTGTATCTGCCTGCCCCTGGCCCAGACCTCACTCCAGTGCAAAGGGAATGGAGAACTCGATCATGCTGATTTGCTCCGGGGTAAAGGACTACACAGAGCAATGGAGAACCGGGTCTCTGGTATTCAGCGCGGCAGCCAGGACTCCTGGGTTCTAGTCCTGGCTCTGCCGCTGCCTTGCTGGGCCAGTCACATCCTGGAAAATGGGTCTTTTGCTCAGCGGGCGGTTGAGGAAATAACTCCCGAAGCGCTGTCAATCACTCGGCAACCGCCCATGAAACACCAAAAGGGGACCCGGCTGTTGTAGCAGGAACCAGCGGGTGAGTGCGGCTTTGGGGTGAAAGTTCCATCTCCTCATGGGAAGATCCTGCAGCATTCAATGGAGATGATTAAACCAATTGTGGCCTATCAACACTATAGATGTGAATGGAGAATGGGGGCCTTTCTGCAGCTCTTTGGCACCAGCCTATGGAATTCTATAGCCGGGACAGAATTGTCTATTCACCTCTATAGGATAGGCCGAGGAAACCCGACAGAAACGTTCTCCTTTCCTGTTCCGATGCATAGGACTTTTCCATAAGAACCAGGCTCCACTTCCTGCCTTTTGTGAGTCACTGTCACAGGCCTAATATTATTTAAGCACAGAGCCCTTCTGTTCCCCCCTCCGCTGTGTGAGTGCAGCTGCAGGGGGCTCGTCTCCTCCCGAGGTCCCCAGGCAATGGGGAAAGGGGCAGAGAGGTTAACTGACTTGCTCAAAATCGCACACTGAGTGAGAACTGAGAAGAGAACCCAGGAGTCCTGACCCTTATTCCTCTTTCTCTAATCACTTACCCTCACACCCCTCGCAGAGCCCGGACTCCACAGTCCCCCTGCTCTAACCCACTTGACCCCACTCCCTGGGCTACCACCAACCCCCACCCAGTTTCCTGGTCTGACCATTAGATCACACTCACACCTAGAGACAGTAATAGAATCCATTAGTCCTGAGTCCCAGTCCCCGGCACTAACCACTACATCCCACTGTCTCCTGGAACCAAGGGTAGAGGCCTGGAGCTTTGATCCCCCCAAGTCCTTTGCTCTCCCTACTAGACCCAGCTCCCTCCCAGAGCTGAGAGCCAAAATCAGGAGTCCTGCCTCCCTGTTTGGCTGGGAACAGCCAATGCGATTTCAGCACCATCCACTCCAAGCCCAAGATTTATCCTGGGCCGGTCCAAGCCACTGATCTGAGCCCTGCCCCCACCAGCCCCCGGCTCCTCGACCTGTGTCTAGCACTTTCCATCCTTTGAAGGACTTTGGGGGAACAGAAATCATCTGGCCTTTGACAGCCGTGCTCTGTCTTTTCTCCAACAGGGAAATAAGAAGGTGTTCAAGCCAAAGTAGGTCATTTTTTTAAGTGTAACTTCTGACTTGCCAGATAAATCCCTGACTGACAGACAGACAGACACACACGCACGGAAGGAGAGACGCACAGACAGATCTCAGAAATCAACTCGCTCCCAGACATTTGCTTCCTCGCTAGCTGTGTTATTGCTTTCCCCTTTGTTCTTGGCGCTCTCTGTTCAAACCCTTCCCCTTCCCTTTTCTTTATTTTTCTAAGCTGCAGATGAAAAGCCAGAGGCTACGATACAGTCTCTGATCTGTACAATGGATCAGACATGAGTGTGTGTGGGCGGGAGAGGGGGTTGTATTAGTTAATTTACTAAAACATGCTTCTGCCCCTTATCTCAGTGATGTGCACTGCTCTATGCATGTGCACACGTGTGTTCTCCTGTCTCCACTGGGTTTTCCCCCCAATGCAGACATTGCTTTGGGAAATGACAAACCCTCGCCCAGCTGGGGCTAACAGGGGAGCAGGCAGGGTGGGGGGAGTTCCATACATGGGGAGGCAGCTCCTGCTGCTCTAAGACCTGAGAAAAATCAGGTGAAATGTCAAGCCGTGTTCATGTTTATTTACGGCTGGGCGCACAGCTGGAAGGAACTGGGGGGCACACTGGGCAGTGGGCGATTCTGAACCATGGGCCTGATATTCCATTGCACGGCTCGTACTGTGGTTATGGACAAATGCAGCCATCCTGATCTGGACAATCCAGGCGCGTGGGCTCACAGAGCATCAAGCAGAGTTAAGGTGCAGATTCACACACACCTGCACTTGCTTCTCCATTGCCCTGCTCTTCGTATAGCCCCGTACCCAGAGCTGTGCAAGGGTGACCCGCACCCAAGCCAGAAGGGATGTTGCCCTGGTGTGAATAGTTGCCGGTGGGTCCCTGCATCTCCACAAGCGCCTCACCCAAAACCCTGGGACGGGTGTTTGGTTTGTTGGAGGCTTTGTCATTCCAAGCTCCCCTCAGCTCAGCTGAACCTCTTTGTCCATAAACCCATCAGAAAAGCAGGTGAAAACTCGCCAGATTGGAGGTTTCCAATAATTCTCGGTCAGGATGGGAATTTATTGCTCATTAGCTTTATTAGCAGACGTCTTATTAATTGTTGTTGTTGTGCCGGCTCGTCAGCTAGCATGAAGCAGCCCGCTCCCGGGACTCCAGCAGAGCGCTGCTGATTTACATGGCTCAAGGATCGGGCCCCTCATGTTCGCCACTCACAGACTCTGCTGGGTCAGAGCTTTGCAGCGCAGCCCAGGGCCCTGGCGCCAGCCATGAAGAGCTGACAAGTCCAGGGACCTGATGCAGCAAACAAGCACTTGCTTAGCTCTCAGCATGGGATGGGCTTGCAGGGACAGGGCTGGATTCCACAGGGATGCAATGAGGGGTGGGGACAGACCAGAGCTGGGGGAGACACAAGACATTGCAAAGAAAGAGGTGGAGGCCATCATGGCTGGCGGGAGACGTGGGACCCTTGGTGGCCAGAGCCCTCGTGCGGAAGGCCCGGCTGACCTCTCTCCATCTTCCAGCAGGATGGCCCCGTGGTCAGAAGCAAGGCCAAGGAGCGACACAGAAGCCAAGAACTCTCCCAACTCAGGGCTGACACGTGGTGGGAGTTGGTGGGTGTTAGGTGTGCGAGAGTGGGGCCTGCCCTTGCCTATGTTCTGTCCATGCATGGCCCATCAGGGGCTCCTTTCCCCAGTGCTGGGGTCAGACCCAGAGTGTCACCAAACTCCCGCACAGTCCAGAAGAGATTCTGGGTGGGGGGTGAGTGATGACTGGATTCTTTGGCCTGCTTTGCCAACCCCTCCCCTCTAGCTGTCTCCCCCATGCGAGACTCGTTCCCCAAGGATCCCCCTTCATGCCTTAACAAAACTGCCTCTCTAGCACCCTCCTGCCCCCACCACCAACCCTCCTTCCGAAGCCCAACCTTCTCCGCCTGCCCGTCTTCCTAATTGCCTCCCCGTCTGCCTGTGTCTCGCGCTTCCCTGTTCCATCCATATCGCTGTCAGCAGCTGCAGAGAGCGAGCGGGTGCGTCTGAACAGCTTTAATGAGAGGGCACGTTCGAAAAGTGATTATACGCCGTGTGGAAAGGGGCGGGGGGAAGGGGGAATATTGCCAGGCCAAAGAGAGTCGCCGTCACGGAGCTGGAGGAGTTGATCGGAAGCAATCAACAACTGGGTGATTAATAAAGGCGGCAAGCTGCTAAGATTGGAGAGTTGCCGTGCAGAGGGAAATACGGCGGAGGGGATCAATGGAGCCGGAGAAGAGCTGCTAGGGGAGCAGGCCGCAGGAGGGGAGAATGGAGACAGGTTTATTTCTGCTTCTCCCATCCAGAGGCTGCAGCTCAGGTGGGCGCTGACTGTGCTCGGGGGCAGGAAGCGAAGGGCTTTAGCTGAGACCTCCCTGGAGTTTCTTGGGCTTGAGTTCAAGTCAGATACATCTGTTACCCAGGAGAGAGGCCCCTTTGTGTGGGGGTGGGGAGGCTGTCAGATGCCATGGTGGCTTATCCCTCGTTGCAATGGGACTACAGAGCCAGGGCTCCAAGCTGCTGGGGGTCAGCGACCCGGACTGAACGCCGTACGGCTCTGGGGGAAATCAGCTGCACACTGATAGATGTTTGTACCGCTCTGGAGCCTGGGGCAGGTGAGCGCAGAGCAGCTCTGTCACGGAGCAGGTAGAATTCAGGGACAACACCCAAACTCTTCCCCGCCTGGCCATCCTGGGCAGGGGTTGGGGGCCACAACCCTGAGTCCCACCAGGGAAAAGAGAGCGGCATGGCTGAGGTTTGCAGCTGGGGCCTTGTTTAAATACCCCGTGCGGCCCGAGGGAGCCATGAGGGGAGGCAGGCACAGGTCTGTGCAGGTAGCGAGAGGCAGCCGGAGCTAAGGAGCCCCCAGAGCTGTAGCCAGAACACGTGGTTTAGTCTAAAAAATGTTACAATCTCCTGTTTGCAGCGATTGTGACGACACTGCATCACAGCCAGGCCCGCCCGTTCGTGCACCGAGGTCCCGCCCTTTCTCCTGTCTATATAGACCAAGAGCTCTTTGGGGCGGGGCCTGAGTCTGTGCAGCTCCCAGCACCACGGGGCCCTGATTTCTCTCGGTGCTGCTGTCATCCAAATAACGATCGCTATTTTATCTGCTGAATAGGCCTCGAGAGCTCTGGGGGATGGGACGTGTGTGGCGGGGGAAGGGGGAGCGCTTTAAACTAAATCAAAGGAATAAATAGACTTTCTGCAGCCGTTCTTTCCCCAGCAGCCAGCACCTTGGAGCAGCTGCTGTTGTCTCCTGCCTTCCTGGCGCATTGGTGTGCCAAGCAGAAACTTCCTTTGTCACAACTTGTCAGCAAGCTGGGATTCCTGCTGGGCTGGAGCAGTAAGATGGTAGCTCTCAGCAGGAGACAGACAGGCTCAGCGCACAATTAGGGAGCCGTTGGCACATGACAGGCTCCCGGGTGTCTCCAAGGGGCTCTGGAAACGGATTTATGTTGCCCCTTTTCGACCCGAGCGGCCCTGTGGCTGTTCCAGGCGGGATGGAAATTGGGGTTAGTCGGGTGTTTCTCGGAGGCAGTTTGGTTTCGTTTCAAAGGACGTACAAAGTCCTGTGTCTGTGAACACAGAGGGAATCAACCAGCAGGAAACAGCTTCTTTTCTTCACAGCACCCAGAGCAATCTTTTCCGCCTGCACCCTGACCCACAAACCTCTGCCCAGGTTTCTTCTGGGGTCAGACATCGGGCTTCGAGCTGCTCCTTCTGGCTGGCTGTCGCGCCGAGTCTTTCCCCATCTTCTGGCTTCTGCCTTCCCTCATTGTCCCCTTCCCCCCAAAATGAGACAATACTCGTCAGAAAGCCCTCCGCCCACATAACCAGAACTCCTGGGTGGGCTCTCTGAGGCCTAGTTGTTGGTGTGGCCCCTTAACAGTCGTGCCGCTCTCAGAAGTGAAGGGCGTGTTCACACATCAGTTCCAGTGAGGTTTCAAGGCAGCCCATAGCGAGGTTTCACCCAGCTCATGGTTTGGCTGTCGGAGGCACTAGCGCTAACACTTGGTCTCCCACCTCCACGGCTCTCAGGGTGAACATCGTCAATGGATGGCACCACGCCCTGGGGCCCCTTAATCCCTCGGCTCTGGGGCGAATTGCGCCCATCGGTGCATCACAAATAGGTGAAGGGGGTCTCCCAAGGTCACCAGGGCAGAGCAGGAAATAGGACCCAGGAAACTTGTTGGAGTAACGCTGTGAACATCAGCAAGGCTGCACCAATGTCAGTGGGAGCAGAATCAGACCCTGTGGCTCTCATGCCCAAGTGCTCTGGGCCCAATTCTCCGTGGCCATGCGCCTTCTGGGCCTGTCATGCCAGTGCAGAGTGCACATCGGTCCCAGTCCTGAGTCCAGCGAGCCGGAAGAAAATGGAAGATTGTTGCTGGTAAGGTTTGCAGGGGACACGGAGGTCAGTGTGTATGTGTTTAATAATGATAAAGACCAGTTATAAGTGCCAGTTATGCAGGGCGAAGAGGATCGCTTGGGGGGCTGGGCTCACTGGAACAACATGTGTTTTATCGCAGCCAAATGCCAGGTCATACCCCTCCGACCCCAGAATGGCATCCGACAGGAGGGGGGACCGCATCCTGCAAAGCAATCACCCTGCAAAGGACTGTGGGGGTCACGGAGGATAATCAGCTGAACATGAGTTCTGCGTACGGCATTGGTGAGACCGGTCCTGGACGCGGTGTCCAGTTCTGGGGTCCGCACTTCAGAAAGGATGTGGGTGACCTGGAAAGAGTTCAGAACAGAACTCCCAGGAGGTCTGGCAAGCCGGGCACAGAGAGAGGTGCAGGAAGCTCAATCTATTTAACTTATCAAAGAGGAGGTTAGGAGGTGACTTGATCAGAGGCGAGAGGCTGGAGGTACCTACATGGCAGAATGGCTTCTGAGAACCGGGGGCTCTTTCATCCGGCAGGCAGAGGCAGACTCCAAGGGCTCGGTGCTGAAGATGGATACATTCAGACCAGAAATAGGGCACGGTGTTTTAGAACAGGGAGGGGAATTGGAACAGCTCACCCAGGGACGTGGCGGGTTCCTCAGCGCTTGGGGTCTTTACATCGAGACTGGATGCCGTTCTGAAGAGAGGCTTGCGCTCAGCTGCAAAGTCTGGGCTGGAGGCTGGAAACGCGGGGGGAGCTCCTCGGGCCGGAGTTACGCTGGAAGCTAGATGAGATGATGGCCGTGGTCCCATCTAGCCTTGCAACCCAACTCTATGGTTGGGTAGCGTTGTCCTCCCACTTTGTCCGGATGTAACTGACTGGACAAGGGGCTACAGAGAACCGGGCCTGCCCCCTCCGACCTAACCCCGACTGTTACCTCTCCTCCCCCTCCCCTGGATTTGTTTATTTAAACCAAGGGCTGCACAAGTCAAGACGTGGGGAGACTCCACTGCAAAGCCAGCAGTGACTGGAGTGCGCAGGATGGGCTGGGAGCAGCAGGAGGGCAGCCTGCGAGATCCGTCTCGGATTCTTACGGGGAGAACTGGTAATGGGCCGAGCCCGCCTGGGAACGAGGCTGGGGCGGCCACCCCATTGATTGGAATCGATTCGATCTGCGGCTCGGGCTGCCCCCTGGAAAGCAAAGAGAGCATGGGGCGGGAGAGACCCCATGGCGAGCGCAGTGCAGCAGAAGGACCCAGGCCTACATGGGGCTGCCAGGGCAGGGGAACCCCCCTGGACCCTCTGCAGTGGCTGTTTGCTGGCTGCTCCCTCGAGGGTCCCAGGGCAGGAACTGGGCACCCTACTTTGCTCCAGTTAGCTCCCATCTGGCCAGTGTTTCGGAGCTTGGGGCGGATGGTTACAGCAGCCCAGACCTTTGAAGGAAAATGTGGGCGGGGGCCAGCTAAGGCGGGTGGCTGAGGATCCCCTGCCACCTCCACCTGGCCCAGAGCCCTTCACAGCAGTCCTGGTAAGCAGCAGGCGACAATTAGGGGTGTCTGGGGGCAGCAAATGCCCCCTCCCCCTCGGGTTTTGTACTTGCTCAAAGTTCCATAGGCCGCAGAGCTCGGGGCCGTGGTCCGGCCACTTCTGAGCCGTGGTCCTAGTACGGCCGCTGCCAGTATCCGGAGCATCGCTCTGGCTGCATGGTCCCAATGCCACGGACCCGCTGGTCAGGCCGAGGGGCAGCCAAGCCACATGTCAGTGAGTGGTGCTGTGAGCTGGCGAACGGGGTCTCAGCGCCATCCAGACAGAGGGGCAGGCAGGCCAGTGGTGCTGCGACCAGGCACCCGGGGAGTCTGTTCCTGCTCAGTGGAGTGCAGGGTGGGGGGTCTGCTCCTGGGGGCACTGGTTCCTGCTCTGTGGGGATGGGGGGACTCCCCGGCCCAGGGAGACCTGGCTGGGCTCCCTGTGGGAGGAGGGGGGAAACCCGTGGGGACCAGACTATCTGAACGGGTGCCCTGACCCTGTTAAGCAGAGGGGTGACAGGTGCTGGTGACCAAGGAGGGACATGCCTCAATCTTCCCCGGGGCTCCCGTTCTGCTCTCCAGCAGACTGAGCAGAAAACAGCAAGGTAGCCCCAGGGGCCGCGGCGGTAGCTGGCTCGGCAGCCCCCCTGGCTACGGAAGTGCAAAGCGTTAGCCGGGAGCCAGATGCCAGCCTGGAGCAGCCCCCTTGGCTGGAATCGCAGCAGTCAGGCATCCAGCTCGGCATCTGCACTGCGGGCCTCGTCCTGCTCCCAGGGATCCCCCTTGCAAACCCTGCTGACGCGGGCGATCGCTGCAGAAACGGAGCCCTGTCTCTATGACCTCTGCTCCCTGGGCCTGGCTCGCACACTCCCTTACAGCTTGTCCTCCCCCATGCCCTGACCCCACCGCTGCGTTCTCCTCCGCGCCCGCACGGGGATTTTATCAGCGCCCCGCCCCTGCTGTAGTGGGAACAAACCCTCCATGGCTAATCTGCCCGTGGCCATTTGTCTTCATGAGAGAGGGCGCCGGCAGTGAGTTATCTGTGCTGTTCTCTCGGGTGATGATAAATGTCATAACAGACACCAGTCGTCCGGGCTTATGGATGAGGATATAATAGACACCCTGCCCCCTCTCTCACGGCTCTTCCCCCCGGCAGCAGCTTCAGCTAACAGGTGCCCGGGACTGAAGGGGAAACCAGCAGCCGCTAATGAACTCAAGGTGCAAATCACGGGCCAGGCTTGGCACTCGTACCTCAGTAACCAGCAAATGCAACCCATGGGGATGGGGCAGGGGGAGCTCCTTTTCCAACCCTGCCCCACCTGGGTCGGGTCACCAGCTGTGGCCCTGAAGCATAAGTGCTGATTGCTGGTGGATTAGCCAGTGTAGCTGCAAACGATCCGGTTTGCTATTACATCCAGCCAGGGTGTTTGTCTCCTGCAGCAGGGAGTTCCACAGGGAGGCTGCACTCTAGGGAAAGGGGTGCATTTCTCTTTGCTGCCCCCAGTGCTCCCCACATAACCGTACTGCCCTGGGTAAAGTGCTGCACCGTGCCAGGCTCCCCCACGCTAAAGGAAACGGCACAGGAAGATGGGAGCTGGCTCTGAATGAGGGCAGGCGATGGAGAACAGGCCGCCTCACACCGCTCTGTTCCTTCCCCGCGTTCCCCGGGCTGGCTCCTCACAGCCGCTTAGCAGCCCCCTCTCCCACAGGTGGCAAAGCCCTGAGTTGGGGCTGAGCTCCTGCAGCAGGTGAGGGGCGGGCAGCGCAAACCCGGGTGCTCCCCAGAGTTCTCAGAAGACACGCCCGTGTTATTAACCAACACAAAACTACCGCAACGGGCACAGGGGCCCCTGCTCCCCCCCACTCTGAGCTCTCACTCCTCCCAGCCCCTGCCACAGCCTGAGGCAATACTTCGGTGTCTGGCCCCCTCCTTCCCATGACAGGTTCTCGGCCGGGGGGCATGACCGGGGCGGGGGGGGTGTCAGCTCTCTGGGTGGGCGCAGCCAGCCTTTGGGTGGGCCAGTGGTTCTGGTAGAAGGGAGGGGGCAAATGCCAGCTGGCAGCACCACTCACTCAGGTTTGGCCCAGCAGCTGCCCCGGCTGCTCGAGGCAGGATCTGCCGCCCGAGGCAGCTAGTTTGCCTGTAGCTGGAGCGGCTCCCAGGCACAGCGCACTGGGCCACCCCCAGCGGTGCGCTGCTAGCCATGCTGTACGCTGGGCCGGGGCAGGCGGATAATCCTGGGCCCTGCTGTGACCCAGCCCCGGAGCCTGAGATTCCCTTTGCAGCCGGATCAGGCCGTCAAGTGACTTCCAGCTGCGACAGGCCCCAGCTCAGAACCTTTTTACCGGTGCCGGGGAATTCCGTCCCCTGGGGAATCCTGCCGATCCGGAATAAGGCCAGGGGGCGTCTCACAAAACATCCCTCCCGCTCAAACCAGGAGCACCTGCAAACTCACCGCCAGGTAGAAATTTACCCTTCGCTCGTCCCCTTGCAGCCAGACCGTGGCTTCCTGGCTGCGAGCTCGGCACCTGTTGCTGCTCCCAAAGCCCTACATGGGAGGCTGGGACGTGGCCAGGCAGATCCCTGTAACCATTCACCCCACTGAGCAGCCCTGCTCCTCTGGGGCGCGGCTCATTAAGCTTCAGCCTCCCCATTTGAAATCAATGAGGTACAAGTGATGCTGCAGATCTGGCTCCGCCCCGGGGAGTTCCTGGTAACTGACACCTGTCATTGAAAGAAGACTCATCCCCACTTACCAGAGCCCTGAGGGATGAGATGCTCCAGCTGCTGGAACCAGCACTGACCTCTCCCCAAACCACAAACCCAGCCTCCGCCTCCTATTTCCCTGCAGGGTCTGACAAGTTTAGAGAACTTGGCCCCTGGTTTTTCAACATCTCTGCACTTCCAGCAGGGCCCAGCCACATTCTGCTTGGCAGCCAGATGGCCTGTGCTGCAACCCAGCCGGGAGCACGAGGAACCAGCAATCTTCTTGGGGCACAAGCAGCCGCATTCAGCTCCCGCTTCCATCGTGTGACTCAAAGGGAACTCCCTCGGAGCAGTGGCTGGTGTTGCATCAGTTTGCGGGAGAGGAGAATGGGCATGGGAGAGTCTCTTAAAGCTGGAGACAATCCATCTCGCTCTGGAAACCAGCCGCAGCGTTGCCTTGGTGACCCTCCTGCAGCTCCCCATACAGATGATTTCCCTTTGCTGTGACAGAGAGAGAAGAGGGCTGGGCATTTGGGGGAAGACAATTAGCCCCTCAAGTTTGGGACCTTTAATGGGAGGTTCCTCACCCTGGGGCTAGCACCCTCCCTGCTCACACAAGAGCTTCGAACCATCAGGGCCCAGCCATCCTATGTCGGCCGTGACGAGAGTCCAAGGACGCAGGGCGTGTTACCAGTAGCAGCGCAGGGGAGCAGTGATTAAGATCCTCCGACAAAAGGGGCTAGAGAAATGCAGAGTTGCCAGGAGTCAGCGCCATCTCGCAGCCAGGTGTGCAATGAGTTTGGTGGGTCTCAGCTTGGTTCCTGCTGGGCATGTGGTTGAGTCATAAGCACCACCGCCGCCCCTGGTACCCGACTCAGCCGGGACACTTAAGGGCTGAATGGATTCTGAAGCTGGAATTCACCTCCCAGCCTCACTGCTGAGAGACGGAAGGATGATCTAGTGGCTAGGGTGCTAATCTAGGACTTGGAAAGCTGGGTCCATGTCCTGACTGTGCCACAGATTCCCTGTGTGACCTTGGGCACATCACTTAGCCACTCGGTGCCTCAGTTCCCCATCTGTAAAGTGGGGATAATAGCACTGCGGGGGGTTGGGAGGATAACTAGGTTGAAGCGTGTGAAGCACTCTATGGAAATCAGAACCGGTTAGGTAGATGAGCTAGTGGGTTTGGGGGCAGGGTGGAGGGGCCCAGGCAGCCATTGGCCGGACAGTAGCTGCTCTCTGGCTAGGCGGACGGGCCGGCCTGTCCGCTGGGGCTGGGTGCATACGGCCTGGTCCACCAGCAATCAATTCACTTTATACAACAAATACCAAGGGAACCTGTTCCAATCTCGGAAGATTTCTAGAGAAGCGATTTGCGGATGCTGCTGACATCTCTCTGAATGGGCAGAGCTTGGTCTGGCCACATCAGTGTCCCCGGCCGGGGCTGGCCTCTGAATGGAGCAGGGAGTGAGGGCGTGAGGGCGTCTCTTTAGGGATTGGCCTGAGCCCTTTATCCCGCCCTGCCAAGGCACCTCAGCCCTCACCCCCCATTCCAGGGCCCACCGCTCACAGCACAGCCGATGCCCCTCAGTCGTCCCTGCGGTTCTCTTGCCCCAACCTTGATCCCAAGCCACAGCCCCCCCGCTCCTGCCATTCCAAGGAGAGAGCTGGCTGCTTGCAGTCCTTTGTGACCTGGGGCAAATTGTCCTCAGGAGCAAGGCTGCAGGACCCTGGAGTCCTAGCTAGCTAGCGGGGTGTGTGGGGGGATGGAGGGATGAGTGGACAGACACTGAAGTGAGGGAAATAGATGGAGGGGGCTGTGTGGGGATGGTTGGATGGGCTGGGATCTAGGAAGGGGGGGTGGATAGATGGACCCACTAGGATCTAGACAGATAATGCAGTTTGCATGGCCCGTTTTGGCCGACTGACACATGCTCTTGCTCTGTGGAAGGGTGGAGGCAGCCAGGCTCCTACGGGAGCAGGTCGGTACCTGATCCCGTTACCCCCACGGCCGTTTCCCGTGTGCCCTTGTTTGCACAGATGATGTTTGTGTGTCTCGTCCCTGATTCCTCCATCGGCTGGATCCCCACAGGGAGGCCATGTGCCTGTGACATCCTCGGTCTATTGTCATGGCAATGGAGGTGATGTCACCCACTGTGACTCAGGATGGCCTCACCCAGGACGCTGGGGAGCGTGATTCCAGCGCCCCCGTCTTAGTGCATTAGGGTCAGCAACAGGGAAGAGGAGGAAGTGACCTGGCGGTGCTAGAGGGAGGCAAGACTGACTCCTGCTGGTGAAACCCGAGACTACAGGCTGCTAGCCACAGCCCAGCAGCCAGGCCACTTCCCCCACATCGCCCAGCCCCCTCGCCCCATCACGGGGAGACGCCAGGAGGGGAGTTCGGTGTCTATGGCCCATTCAGTCCTTGGCAAGCGAAGAGGCTGGTTAGTGCCCTCAGCTTTGGTGGAGTTTTGTGCCGTGGATACGCTGCCCCTTCGGAACCGCTGTGACCCACCAAACTCATCTCCCCCGGGGCACCGCCTTGTGCTGGCAGCAGCAGTGTCTTTCCCACACTACGACACCCTCGGGGGATAAGGCCCCTGGTCCAGCAGCCCCGCTGGCTCCGGTCTGCACTCCGTGAAGCGGACTCCTCGGCAGGCCCGCTGGCTCGGAGGTGCCCAGAGCGGGGAGTACTGCAGGGGAAAGGCTGCCTGGCAGGAATCGGCCTGTCCTACCCCAGGGGCTGCCGGGACTGGACTCCAACACACTGTAGAGAAGCCAGGAGCCTGATTTGGCAGCACGAGCAAAGCACCGTCCTCTGCAGGGGCCCCCGCGGTGTGGGCACGGCCCACGAGCCAGGGCACACGGGAAGAGGGGGAAAACCAGACAGACAGTGTTTTTTCTGCCCCCCCCCCCCGCAGGATGGCCTGTCCCAGCAGCCCGGTGGTGCTCCGGGACCACCCCCGGGGTCCAGCGGGAGGAACTCGGCGGCTGGGCTGCTCTCGCAGCACCAGCCGCAATTAGACTCTGTTACAGACTGAGCCAGCGCCAGGGTTTAATGTTTAATTCAGTGCTGCCTGGAGTGCAATCCCATTCCCTGGAAAGCAGCCAGCCCCAGCTGGGCTTGCATCTGGGAGGGACTGGGCCTGGCGGTGGGAACCGGGCACGAAGGACGGGGAGCTACGCTTGGAGTTTGCACTGAAGTGGCTCCACTGATGCCAAAGCAGAGACCTGCCTAGACGAGGCCAAAGAGCCAGGACTCCTGGGTCTATTCCCAGCCCCCTCTGTGGCCATGGGAAGGCTCTGCCCCCTCTCTGCCTCAGTCCCCACCCCGGTAAGATGAAGATGATGAGAGTTTGGGGCTGGGGGATTTGGCGTGTGAGAACAGGGCCGGGGGATTGGCAGGGGCCATCGTGCCCTGTTGTCTGAGACATGGGGGCGTCGTGGTGGGGGGCAGGGATGGGAAGGGGTGGAATGGATACAGAAAACCTCCCAAGCAGTGTCCCAGATGGCTGCCTGGGCCACGCTCGCCAGGCCAGGGTGGCCGTGCTCATGCCCGCGCCCCCTGGCTGTGTGCTGAACCCCCTGGCATGCTAAGCACGGGGCTCCCCGGTCTCTCCCCCCCCCCATCCCATGGAGATGCTTGTTATTCTGCTCATGTTCCCCGGCTGCTAATGAAGCCTGTTCCAGGAGAACGGACACATTCATTCGGAGACTGGCTTATTAATGAGGCCGCTGCAGCTGGGGCCAGTGCCCGGGGTGCGAGCAGAAGGGAAGAGAGGCTCCTCCAGGATGGACGGATGGATGCCTCCCCCGGTACCGTGCTGCACCAGGAAAACCAGCCCCAGGGATGGGGAAGGACAGAGTGCTCCCCGTGGTGGGGAACGTCCGTCTGGCCGGTGCACAGGGAGGGGCAGATGGGGGTCTATAGAAGCCATGGTCCAGCCCCGAGGCCCCCAGGCTCTCCCCTGAGATGGCCCCAGCACAGAATGAGCCACTCACCTCCCAGCTTCCTCCCCAGATAGCAGGGCTGGCCGCTGAGCACCCCTGGGTGGTCCCACCCAGACAGGACGCCAGGAGAGCTCGGGGGCTTGACAGCTTGTCTCTCACCAACAGACATTGTCCAATCAAAGAGATTCCCTCCCCTGCCTTGCGTGTCAGACTTTTTATCCAGCAATTGAGAAATGGGGCTGGATGCCCCGACCTTGCACCCCTTCGCCTGGCCGGCGGGCGGGTGGGTAATCCTCCTACTTGGGGCCAACTCTCATTGTTTGGGCTGGGGAGCACCAAGCTTTTTGCAAAGGCATATAGAGCCCCTGTTGGACAGATGGGGAAACTGAGGCACGGGCAGGGGCGGGACTTGGCTGAGGTCACCCAGCAAGCATAGAATCAAAGAATCATAGACTATCAGGGTTGGAAGGGACCTCAGGAGGTATCTAGTCCAACCCCCTGCTCAAAGCAGGACCAATCCCCAACTAAATCATCCCAGCCAGGGCTTTGTCAAGCCTGACCTTAAAAACCGCTAAGGAAGGAGATTCTACCACCTCCCTAGGGAACCCTTTCCAGTGCTTCACCACCCTCCTAATGAAAAAGTTTTTCCTAATATCCAACCTAGACCTCCCCCACTGCAACTTGAGACCATTACTCCTTGTTCTGTCATCTGCCACCGCTGAGAACAGTCTAGATCCATCCTCTTGGGAACCCCCTTTCAGGTAGCTGAAAGCAGCTATCAAATCCCCCCTCACTCTTCTCTTCTGCAGACTAAACAATCCCAGTTCCCTCAGCCTCTTCTCATAAGTCATGTGCTCCAGCCCCCTCATCATTTTTGTTTCCCTCCACTGGACTCTTTCCAATTTTTTCACATCCTTCTTGTAGTGTGGGGCCCAAAACTGGACACAGTACTCCAGATGAGGGCTCACCAATGTCGAATAGAGGGGAATGATCACGTCTCTCAATCTGCTGGCAATGCCCCTACTTATACAGCCCAAAATGCCGTTAGCCTTCTTGGCAACAAGAGCACACTGTTGACTCATATCCAGCTTCTTGTCCACTGTAACCCCTAGGTCCTTTCTGCAAAACTGCTGCCTAGCCATTCAGTCCCTAGTCTGTAGCGGTGCAGTCTGTAGGCGCACCCTCCCCCATATGCAGATGCGCATGCACACAGCCCCTTGCACCCAGGGCCGGCTCCAGGGTTTTGGCCACCCCAAGCAGCCAAAAAAAAAAAAAAGCCGCGATCACGATCTCTGGTGGCAATTCGGTGTAAGGTCCTTCGCTCCGAGCAGGAGTGAGGGACCATCCGCCGAATTGCCGCCGAATCGCTGGACCTGCCGCCCCTCTCCGGAGTGGCCGCCCCAGGCACCAGCTTGCCAAGCACCTAGTGTAGCTCGTTCAGTTACTCACGCGTTCCCTGCTCCGGACTGGGAGGGAAGCAGAGCAGGTTCCCTCTGCTCTGAACTGCTGCTGCAACACCGCCCTGGCTTGGGGTAACTGTGCCAGCCGCGGCGCTGGCACCTGGACCAATCAATGACACCCTGAAACCAGGGCCACGGGCTCCTCCCAGAGCTGGGGCTAGAACCCCAGAGTCTGCTCAACCGCCCTAGAGCCCCCTCCCGTCCCTTCGAAGGCTTCCTCCTTTGTATAATTATTTCCTTGTGGAAAACTGGCTCTCATTTTCCTCCCCACCCCCACGTACATGGCATGTGGGTGCATCATGCCGTCCATTAGACTCAGCCAGGACCATTCGCCCTGTGTACTGGAGCTTTGGCTAGTGGTGAAGGCAGGGGACGGGAGCCAGGACTCCTGGGTTCTATTCTTGGCTCTGCGTGGGGGTGGGATGGGAGCCAGGACTCCTGGGTTCTATTCCTGATTCTACCACTGACTCATTTGTGTGACCTTATGCGAGACGCTTCCCCTCCCGGTGTCTCAGTTCCCACACCTGCAGCATGGAGGCAATAAGCCCGTCATGGGATCTGAAGCATGATCCGTGCGTTGACGCGCGTGCTGGGTTTGAGATCCCCGCTGGAAGGTGCTGGAGAAGGGCAAAGGGGCTGTCATCACTCTCATCCTCCGCTGGCTGATTCCTGCCCAGCAGCATCCCTCACCCGAGAGGCTGGAAGATGCTAAGAACGCGTCAGGCAGCCTGGCAAGGCGATAATCCGGGTGCTGCACCGGTCATCGCTCCAGTTTACGGAGACTCCCCCGCGGACAGGGCTTTGCTCATTTCCCCCAATCCCGCTGTGGCTGCTCCCTGGGGCCCAGCCTCGCACCGGGGCCCAGGCCCTGGCTCTTGTCTCCATTAAAGGTTTCCGGATCAGCCATGTAACAAAACCAGGACAAGGCAACAAGTCGGCGAGATGGAGTGTCCTGTTGTCCCCTCCAGAGACCCTCTGACTCGGATCTTCGCCCTCCCTGTGCCCCATGGCGTTGCCTCACACCCTGCGTCAGGGCACAAGGGCAGACAACTAGGGATCCATCCATGTATTGCAGGATCGGGGCCTGAGTTAGTCTTGGGGACGCCACATCCCCTTGTTTCCCCCTTCCCCTTTGACCCTAATCCAGGCACTCAGACTGCAAGAGCCCAAGTGGTCCTGCATTACATCCAGGACCGACAAACACCACGAGGAATCGCTTCCTACAGCCCTGAAGTGCAGCTGCCTCTGGGGTGGAGCAGCGAAGAGGAATATCCCAGCCAGTTGGATGGAGCTAGGAATCAGGAAGGCAGGCTGGACTTATCCAGGGCAGTTTGTCTGGGTCCCAGCTTAGCCTGGTCACTCGTGACTCCAAGAGGTCACTTGGTCTCCAAGGGCATATGTTTCCCCGTGTCCTTCAGTGGCAAATTTCTCAGAGGTGGCTGAAGCTGCCTGTTCACTGGCTCCTCGAGCTTGGGCAAATCAAGCTCCCCGCCACCTCTGCTTCCCCACCTGGTAAAAAGGGAGGCCGATGCATGTCCTCCCCCGCCTTTGCAAAATGCTTTGCTGTCGAGGTGCCGTATGAGAGCCCAGCCCGGTGCATCTCATGCTCCATTATGATATAATAAGAGCAATAATTTAACCAGCCCCAGCCCAGGTCCCAGCTCCCCTTCCAGCGGGCACTGGGCGACTTAAAACTAATTGCATCTGATTCTCTCTCCTCCTGCTCCCGCATATCTGCCAGAGCTAATTACGGAGCTGGCAATGCCTCGCGCCTGCCACATGAATGCAGCCCCAGTGGCCGATAAATTACATCCAAGGTGACGCTTACCCAGGGTGACGGACCAGCCTGCTCCCTGGCCTGACCCTTGCCTTTCAAATACTCCATCATCCCTTAGTCCCTGCGTCAGCACGGAGGCACTGGTGTGCGCAGAGCAGCCCGTGATCTAGAGTTCGGGAGCCCTGGATTAATCCTGGCTCCTGTTGTTTGGTGATACATGACAGCAGCTGGTCAGATAAATGGACCCACCGCGTCCCTCTGGGGCTGCTCCCGCTCCCCTCCACACCCTGCTGGGACCTGAGATGATTATTCTTATGTGTATTACAGTAGTGCCTAGAGACCCCGATCGAGACCAGGGCCGCATGGTGCCGGGCGCTGTACACACACAGTGACACCCCCCCCACACCCAAAGACCCTGCAATATAAATAGACGAGACAAACATGGGGTGGGTGCAAAGAAGGCTCTTTACCCCAGTTTCCCAGATGGGGAAACTGAGGCCCAGAGAGATTAAGGGCAGATTTTCTTCAACCCTTGGAAATCTGTGCACTCCATGGTGGGGATGGAGGATTGGGGCCACAGGAATGGAGGCCTGGGGGACTGGGTCTGTTTGTCCATCCGTCTTGATTCACTGGGAGCAAATGGATCATTTCTCTCCTGTCCCTCCAGCCATTCCCCTGTCCGAGGCTGTTCCGGGGCATCTCTCCCTCCCCCTCCCTCTGACCTGGGCGGTCTGCCAGCGGCCCAGGGACTGTGGTGCTGCCTGTGTGTCCTGCCTTCCGTCTGTCTGCAGAGGGTGAGGCCCTGCAGTGCCACCTGCAGGAGCAGCCCGGAGGTCTGGGACCTTTGGAACAAGGAGAAGATTTTCGCCTCTCTCCCTCCAGGCTCCTGTTCCACCCCTCTCTCTGGGCTGGTGGTTCAGCAGGGGCTTATCCAGCCAGGGATCTCTGGCCCCTGCTTTGCTGCAAGTTCCCCACTGGCTTTGCCCCCAGCTGCAGTGGGGCTGGCAAAGGCTCTGGCCAAACCTCTCCGGCCCCGCTGGGCGAGTTCTGCCTTGGACAGCAAGTCAGCAATGGCGTCCAGAGGGAGCAAGCTCGGTGCAGCTCCGACTGGCTCCAGGCTTGCCAACTCTCTTGGTTTTGTCATGAGTATCACGAGAATTATGGTTTTCCTTGAAGCCCCAGCTCCCGGAGTCACGTGGCGATGTGATGACTTCAGCCTTCATTCGTCAAGAAAGTTTCTAGCCCTTGTGGCTGTGGTGAAAGCTGCCAAATGGAACCCCAGTGCACCCGGCAGGCTCAAAAAGCAGAAAGCGAATACAGGTCTATTGACTTTCCATAATCGCACAATTCCGGGTGAGCCTGACTTCCGAGATTTGAACACTGGGGCTGGCAGTCCTGCAGCTCGGCCCAGGCCTGGCAGCATCGAGACTGGCCCGGCGTGGCTCCCACAGTGTGTGCACCGGGGGGCAATGCCCAGCTCCGTGCAGCTGCCACCAGTCAGCGGCTGGGAGACGAACCCTCGGTGCAGCTCCTCCTGGGTTAAGCCTCGTGCCGGGGGATCGATTGGACCCAGGTCCCCATCCCCACGGTGCTGGTAATGAAACTGCAGAGGGCAACTGACCCGAGCACAGGGCAGCCCGAGGGGCAGGGCCCCCAAGCCCTGTGCTGGTCCCAGCAGGGCTGGCTGCATTCCAGTCCCTGCTGCGACTCTCATTGTTATTAACCGGGATCAGAAGGGAAAACTAACCCATCCCCTCCTCCCCGCGATTGAGGAAATAAGCCGGGCTAATGTCTGTCAAAGTTCTCCCCACTGAGAGTGGGGTGGGGGGGATCCCGCTGGCCTGCCGCAAGCCGTTCCCCGCTGCCATCTGAAATGCCATTAGCCGTCTATTTGTTGGCTTTGCTAAGTCCCGGAGTCTCATTATGCTCCTGGCAGTGGGATCCGACATGAAAAATGAAGTGCCTGGCCCCTTGTTTAATTTGCAGTCAGAATTACATTCCCAGAGGGCGGGCGCTGGGGAAGTGGGGGGCTCCAGCCCATGGGGGCGCTGATGCCTCGTCACAAAGGAGATGGAAGAGCATGGGACAGCCCCGGGGTCAGCACCAGGCCCTGGGGGGTCCGAGGGGGCAAAGATCCTCGGCGAGGCTGGGCGAGCTGGAAAGGGACAGGCCTTGGAAAGGCTAGTCAGGGGTTCCCCTTCTGCTGGGGGATCCTCAGGTGGGCCCCCTCACCACCACCTAGACATCATCCTGCTCTGCCCCAGCGGCCCCCAGCCCCCTCACCTCGCTCTGCCCTGGCTCCCTCTCCTCATCCTGGCCCCTCAACCCCTTGCTCTGCCCTGGCCATGAGGCAGCCCGGCCTCCTGGCAGGTTGGTTGTGTTTGAAATAGCAACGCCAGGGGGCCCCCAAATAACCCCTTGCCCCCCAGTGATGGGACCCTAGAACCAGCCCTGGCTGAGGGACCCTTTCTTTGGTCCTCTCCTCAGGGGCTCTGTCCGAGCCCTTCTCCTGTGCATTGGGGTTGAGCCTCCCTGCCCTGTTCCCGTCCGCTGTGCTGCAGGGAGTGAGCAGAGGGACACGGACAAGCCCCTG
The DNA here is from genome assembly GCF_013100865.1 of Trachemys scripta elegans. Classification (NCBI taxonomy): domain Eukaryota; kingdom Metazoa; phylum Chordata; order Testudines; family Emydidae; genus Trachemys; species Trachemys scripta. The sequence goes on along the minus strand of NC_048319.1, from coordinate 2,594,460 downwards.
GCCGGTGATGTGCCATTGGCTGGCTGTGGCCCGTCACCAGTCCGTCCGGCGGGGATGGTGTGTTAGCAGGAACCGGGGCGCTCCGGGCCGCTCTCGCCCAGACGGGACCTTGCACCAAAACCAGGGAGAGATTTGATGGATTTTTTAAAAAAATCTCCATGGTAACCCCCACCCCCACCCCCGCTTCGCCAGTGGGTCAGACTGATTCTGTGCAGTTTCCCCGGAGAGAGCAACACACACAGCAGGTCTGCAGGGCACCGGCTGGGCCTTCCTCGCCAGGAGCCGTGTGCATCGCGGTAGCCTGCCTGCCTCGCCGGTGTCTCTTATTCACCCACCTCCGCCCTAAATACAGTAACAGCCTGGCTAGGGTGTAGGTGCCACCAGTGCCCCCCCCGAGCGGCTCAGCGGTGCCATGGCTAGTGTGGGTTCTCCGTTAGCCCAGGTGGCAAGGTCCGGGCTTTCTGAAGCAGAAGGGTCTGAGTTGTGGCCCCATGGAGTGGCAGTTGGGCAGGGTGGGGTGTGGTTTGCCGGGGAGCTGGGTCCATGCCAGCCAGAGATGGCCCAGCGCACCCTGTGTTCTTCACATGTGTCCCTGGAGACCTTTGCCTGTCTCCAACAGGCAGCGCAGAGCGGAGGAAGTTTGGCTCCAGTCCTGGGCTGGCTGCAGTAGGAGGGGAGTCACGTGGGATGAAGACTCGCCTGGTTCCTGGAGGATTCCTCGGGGCTGTGAGGGGCCGTGGCAGAGCGAACGTGGCCGGCGCATGGTCGAGCAGCCGGGGCAGAGCCGTGTGGCCTGGATTCGCAGCCTCGGTCAGGGCTCTCGCCGGGGTTCAGATGTCAGCACAGTGACAAAGCCGGTGTGGTGGAGCCGAGCCCAGTGTGCGAGGGGCTTCAGGGCCGGGGCTGGGCTGCCCAGCTTGGGGCGCTCTCTACTCCAGTTCCATGGCGATACCGGGGAAATCCGCTCCCGCGGCAGCAGCTCTTCACTGCGGCTGCAAAGGACGGAGGCAGGGCAGGGTTTTAAAGGGGGAGCCGCTCCTCGCGAGGTGGAATGGGGATTTTTAATGGCATCCGGAAGTCTGCAGCAGATGGCAAAATACGCCCTGGAAAGGGGCCGAGTGGGCAGTTGCCAGCACGCTGGGGGTCGTGCCAGACCCAGGCAGGGACACGAGCAGTGGTGCCGCATGGTACCAAATGGCTCCCTGGCATGGGGCGTGGGGCAGGGGGCCTGGATCCCAGGATAACACACACGCGCGCTGCAGCTGGAGCGCTGATGTTTTCCAGCTCAATCTAAGGCAACGTGCATCTTAATGCTCAGGAAAAACAGGGCAACTAGCTAGATGGGCCCGAGCCCCCTTTGCAGCTCAGCAACCCAGAGCTGTTCCAGGCCCGGTCCCCTGTCACCGAAGCCACTGAGCATCTTTGCTCGAGGAGCAGGACTGGCCCAGCCCTTCTTGTTTCTCTTGGCTCTAATTCCCCAGGCTCCAGAGAGCGTGTGGCGGGAGGGTTCTAACAACAGGCTTCCTCCGAGGGGATCGCGCCCTCAATCTCTTGGTCTCTTTTATACGATGCAGAGGACACGAAGGGCATGGGAATAACCCTGGGGCTGTCTCTCCGTGACTCTCTCTCTGCCGCTGTGCCCGGTCTCTGGGAATCCCCGTCCTGCTCCACTGCCTGGTGTAGAGTCCTCCTTTGGGCACCTCAGGTGCCCTCCATCAGCAGGCCTGGATGCCGCATGAGGCTACCGGAAGCTCAGAGTGAACTTCCCCACCTCACAGATGGGGAAACTGAGGCACAGAGAGGGGATGGGACTGACACGAGGGGGCCCAGCGACACATCATCGCATCGGGACAGTTCTCCCCCAGCCTCCAGGATCCCAGGAGCATCTGCCCTGTGTGCCGTGTGCAAGTCTTGTAACTTGTGGTCCCAGCAGGAGAGAGCACTGCCATGAACCGGGGATGACCAGCCCAGGGATGGGGCAGCGGTGCTGGCAAAATGCATATGCATCGAGATGACATTATCCATCCCAGGCTCGTTAATTGCACCGTTGGCTCTGCCGGTGCCCGTAGGCAGGTAGCATCTCCGGTTAGCAAAGCAAGCGCTCACTGATGGTTAATGATAAACTGACGTGCTCAGAATCGGAGCTTTTCTCCCTCATTGCCGTGCCATGCTCCAAGTAGCCCCAGACTGCCGGCAACTTAGGCTAGTGCCTCGAAACACCATCCCGCTGGGGCAACCAGCCGCCCGCTGCCGATGGGGCCAGCCGCGTGACAGAGACACGGGCCCGCGAGGGGAACCAGCCGCCCGCTGCCGATGGGGCCGGCTGCATGACAGAGACACGGGCCTGTGCTGCACAGTCTGGCTCTAGAGCCAGGTCTGAACTTTCCCAGGTTCCCTTCTCCCCCACATTAAATAGGAACATGGGACTTGCCAGGCAGGATCAGTGCCGGGGTCCATCCCAGGCCAGCCCAGTAACCTGTCTCCAACAGTGGCTGGCACCAGCTGTTCCAGGGGATGGTGCAAGAAGCCCTGCCGTGATGGGATAGCCTTCCCCTGGGGGAAACCCCTCCTGACCCCATCAACCAGAGACTGAAGTAGAAAGGTTTGTATCCCTTGGGGGGAACTCCTGGCCCCAGGAAGCCCATGGGATTCTTGCCCTTAACTTCGCTGGGGGTGTTACACTTAGTTCTGATGCTGCATGGTCACGCTATGTAAATGTCAGAACTCTCTGGTGAATCCTGCTGAGCTTTTGGCCTCACCGCTACCTTGTGGCAGTGAGTTCCACAGGCCAACTGTGCGCTGCGCTGAAAAAGAACGTCCCTACATCGGTTTGAAATTAGCCACCTGTCCGTTTTATTACACACCCCATTTCGTGCCCTGTGGTGAGCTTCAGCCATCCCGGGCTGAAGGGAACACCCTCCCCAGCTCGGCTGTCTCTGGGCTGGAGCGACCCGACTGGCAAGAGCGAGCCCATTCCCTGCCTCACCCCACTAGGAGGAGAGGCTGGTTTGTGGCCTTAGTTGCATGGTTCTAATAAGATAATTATAATGATATCCCCTAATCTGTCTATTTCCAGAGGGAGATATTAGTCTCTGCTCTAGAGAGCTCCTTCCCAGCACAGAAAGCTGCTTGTGAAATGCCGCCGCATTATTACTACGATCATCCTATTTAGAAAAGAGCATTAATTACGGAGCTGCGTTTCCTGGCGGCTCCGTGATGACTGGTCAGCGGGCACGGAAGACGTGGTGCCTGCCTGGTCTGCGCTCCCCAAAGTGTCTTGTCCCCAAGATCGATGCCCCAAGTGTGGCAATGTCAGAGGGACAGTCCTGCTGGGATAATTGTGGGGAGAAAGGAGCAAGGGGGTCGGGGCAAGGCATGGGGTCGGAGGATGCCAGCACTGCTGTGATGCCACTGTTCTAGGCAGTGCCAGTCTGCTCCCGTCGGGCAGCACTTGTCTGCATGGCCCTTTGCAAACAGAAGCTAAATAATTCTCCCCGTCTCCCTGGGCGTGGGGGTCTTGCTGTCATCGGTCTCTCTATCACAGGGCTGCCTCGAGGCCCTGACTGAGATCGGGGCCCGGCTGCTCTGGGGGCTGCACTGACAGGATGAGAGACAGCCGCTGCCCCAGAAAGCACATTACCGACCGTCCTTTAAGTATTGCTACAGATGGGGAAACCGAGGCACAGAATGACCATAAGAATGGCCACACTGGGTCAGACCAATGGTCCATCTAACCCAGTATCCTGTCTTCTGACACTGGCCGGTGCCAGGTGCTTCGGAGGGAATGAAGAGAACGGGGCAATTATTGAGAGATCCATCCCCTGGTGTCCAGTCCCAGCTTCTGACAGTTGTCAAGGGCCTTGCCCAGGGGAGGCAGTGTGGGGAGTGGGACTGGAACACAGGGGCTCCTGGCTCCCAGCCCTGTGCTCTGGTCAGTAGAATGGGCTACAGGATTCCCCTGATCCCCTCGGGGTGGCTGAGCCATGTCTGCTTTGGTGGGAGCCGGGAGCCCCCTTGTGTCAGGGGGCTTGGACACCCGAAATCGCGGGGGGTTGCTGTCACTGGCCCAGGGCAGCACCGGGCATGCGGCCTCTCCTGCAGTCCCATCCGCTCCATGACGCTGACAGTGACGCTGTGGAATAGAGCTGAAGGGAGCAGGTGCAGGACCTCCGGAGAAGAAGCTCTGGCCCAGGTCTGGGCTGGTGTGGAGAGACTCCAGTTTAACCCTCCCTGAAATCCCAGCGGTGAGGCCGAAGGCTTGTTTTCTTGGGACTGGCGACTGGCTTAACTGAGCAAGTCCAGTCCAGCATCTGGCCACCTCTCCTCTGACACAGCATCACTTCCCGCCTGATCACACCCTATCCCCCTCCCCCCAGGGCATGCGCTGCCTATTCCGTCATGTGTCACAGTCCTTGGCACGGTTTGACCACGTCCCCCACAATGCACTGCAGCCCCGGTGGTAGATCAGCTGCCAGTGTGGCCAAGAAAATCAAGGTGAAGGGCCGGGTTTGCAGAGGCCCTGTCCGTGTGCGGGAGCAGGTTCTGAATAGCCTCTGTGCTGCGTTCAGCTCTCACCTCCAGTGTTTACATGGAAACCAATTGCTGCAGCTAATTAACTCAAAAGGGCACAACACCCACTTCTGGTTCGGAAACAGCTTGCTGCGCCGGCCGGGAGTGCCCAGCAAAACTCCCGCACTGAGACCCCCGGCACACAAAAGACACCGGCGCTCGCTTCCTGGGCACTAGGCTTCCCGGTCAATAGCTAGCCCTCATCAGCTCCCTTCCCGTGAAGAAAAGCCTCTTGAGCTGCCGGCCACGCGGATTCCTGGGGCTGTGTGTGGGCTTTTTGTGTTATCAGCACTATTGTTCCTCATATAGGGCCTGCATCCTGCCAGGTGCTGGGCACGCTCCCATTGACTTCAATGGGAGCTGAGAGCTCTTGCGGCCTTGAAGGATTAGGTCCTTCCAAAATGGTTCTGGTTTCCTTACCAGGATGGATTTAAGCCCCGGTCTCGCAGGTGCACGCGGGCCCACGGACCTGGCAGCTCCTTGTTAAACACCAGTTTTTCTATTAGCTGTTTTATAAAATGCAAACTACCCCCCGATGGGCTGCTAAGTGCCGGGCTGGAACGCAGCCTGGAATCCCGGCCACAGGGGCCTCTCTGTTCACTCGCAACCGCCTTTTGAGCGGCTCTCCCTGGAGGAGAAAACGAAACAGCTGCATTTACTGTCCGCATCGTTCCTCGAGAGCGCCGAGCTAGAGCGAGACTTCCTGGAAATGGGGATGATTATCAGAGAGAAAGAACAGCTGTTTGCAAACATGACTGAGCCCTCCCCAGCCGCTCTGAACAGGGGGGCTCAGTATCGTTTTCTAGGTTTGCCAACTCTAACTGAAGCTATTCCGGGAGACTTTTCCCCCCCAAACTGACGGAATGTCATTTTCTTAAAATATCCTATTAAAATCTCCCGGATTTTAGTCACCGGGAGATGGATGCCGATTCTGGGAGACTCCAGGCCAATCCTGGAGGATTGGCAACCCTATCTTCCCGATTTTACAGATGGGGCAGAGAGGCCTGGAGTGAGGAAGTGGCTTGGCCAAAGTCACAAGGAGACTCAGGGGTGGGGCTGGGGCACGGGCTGCAGAGTTCTTGGCTCCACGCCTGCCCGGAGCACAAAGAGAGCAAAGATCTAATTCACGGGTGCCCCGCACCTCGTAAAACGATGCAGCCCACGGCAACGTGGGGGCCAGTTTTCGCCATTCCGATCTGGTGCAGGGTGATGGTGCCCGGGGCTCTCTGGTGACAGGGAACTGGCTACGTGGAATTCAGTCCTTGGTCTCTCTGGGTATGTCTACATTTCCCACTAAGCCTGGGTCTGTGGGACCCAGTGTTTCCAAGCCCACACTCGAGCGACCTGGGTTTACAATGCTGGACCTGGGTCTCAGAGCCGCACTAACACGTCCACATTGCATCAGGCAGACCTGGCTTGGGCCTGCAGCTTGACAGGTGTGGACCCAAGTCACGGCAGGACTTGGGCTCTGACCCATCCCTCTAGCCGGGGTCTAGGACCTGGGTGCTGCCCGCTTGGTGACTTGAGTCAGACTGATTTGTGTGTGGATGGAAGGGGGGCTCGGGCTCAAACCAGAGTCAGAGTTTGGGCTTAGTGCGCAGTGTAGACACACCCCGTCTGTCAATCAGTCCCAACTTCAATAGTGGCAGAACTGAGAGCCCGCAAACTCATCTCACCCAAGCCACTGATACAGCCACTGGCAGGACTGAGAATTCTCTCTCAGCGATGTGGGGCCAGGAAGGAATTTGCCCCAGGTCAGGTTGGAAGGAACCCTGGGGTGTTTTCACCTTTCTCTTTAGCATGGGGTGGGTATTGCCTGCTATGCGTATCTCACCTAAGCCGTTCCCTGCCACGTGCTGTGGCAGGGCCTCAGGCATTGGCAGCACCTTGGTCCCTCCAGTTCTTTGCCTGTGGCATGAGTCTCCTGAGGGCTGTAATACTTTGGCCTGGTTCTGGTTGTTGGCTTGGGGCAGGGGTGCTGGGTGGGGCAGTGGCCGGTGACACACAGGTGAGATGATCTGCTGGTCCCTTCTGCCCTTAAACTCAGACTCTGACAGTAACAACTTTCATCCAAATGATCCACCGCTCCCCACGTGGGGGGAGTTTTCTCCCTGCAAAAGCAGATGCATCCCCACCCCCACCCACGGGGCCTCGCAGCAGTGATGATGGGGCGTCGCTTTCCCTGCAATCAGCATCAGAAGGGTAATTTTATCCTGCAGGCAAAAAATAGCAAGAAGGGTTTGATTTGCACGGCAATCCCGGGGCTGACAGCTCTGTGTCTGCGTACAGACAGCCCGTAAAACGCAGGGGGACTAGCCAGCTGCCTGTAAATGTCCATCATAAAATACCGTGTTGTCCATAAAAAATAGTCCCTGGGAAGCAGGGCTGCTTTCTGGCTGCTCTCGCTGGCTTTTACTGGGCGCAGGGCGTTGGGTTCCGTTATCCTTTTGAGTTTATAGCAGGGGGAAATGGTGACATGGGATGTAGGCTTGAAATTGACTAGGAATTTTGCCCTCCTTTTATAAAGGGCCCAACCCAGCACCCACAGAAGGCAAGGAAAAGTCCTGTGTCAGTTTCAAGTGGCTTTGAGGAAGGCTCTCGGATCCAGACCCTGGTTACGGGTTTTCCGCGATGTCTTTGCTTTTTGTGCCGGTGAAACATTGTCAAAAAATAAAGTAAACGGTGGGTGTCTGGAGCGATGCGGGAGCCACTCATCACTGGATTGTTTTCTCTGGCTTGGCAGCTCCAGATAATAAGCATCGGAGGTGATAGTTTTTGTGCACAGCTCTGAATTTGCCATCGCAGGGACTGGCCATCCCCAGTTCCCAGGTGCCAGGTTGGGAGATGTCTATTTATCATGAGCACTCTCTAAACGGTGAAGAATACCAGACAATTTGCTGAAAAGGCTTTGGAGAGGAAATTACTATCAGGTGGGAGGCGCTGGGGAGATGGAAGAGCTTGGTTCTTTTTTTCTTCCCCTTGTGCCTCAGTGTTTAAATGAAGCTCAGGCTGGATTAGAAAAATGACAGGGAGCCCCCAGAAAACCCAGAGCAGAAGTTAAAATGCCCGGGCTGCAGCAAAGTCGCAATGGATTGGACGGACCATCTGTGAAGGTCCATTCAGACCTTGGTGGGTCTGTCACGTGACCCCCGGAACACCAGGACCTGGCTGAGAGCCACCAAACCCAGTTCAAATTGGCCATCAAATGGCAGTGAGCGATTTCCAGCCATTACTGACCCTACCTGACTTGGAACAGAAAGAGTCTCGGGTCTAAATTTAAACCCATGAAATGAGCTGTTCACCCACTACTTGACAGGCAGAAAAGATGGTCTGGGGCTTCGGAGCCCTGAGCTGGATTCCTGGTGCTGCCACAGACTCACTGTCTAATAATAATGCTTTTTGTCTATTTCGATTGTGAGCTTTTGGAGGACAGGCCTGTCTCTTGCTGTGTATCCGCAGTGCCCGGCACAATGGGGCTCTGATCTCGGTCAGGGTCTGGAGGTGCTACCATACCACAGTCATAAGAGGGGTCCTTGGGCAGTTTGGAGTCTTCCTGGCTAACAGCAAGTGAGCTTGCCAATCAGAAGACCTGACCACTGTTTGGTGCCAATATGTTTGCAATAAAGGCTAGGGTGACCAGACGTCCTGATTTTAAAGGGACAGTCCCGATTTTGGGGTCTTTTTCTTATATAGGCTCCTATTACCCCCCACCCCGACCCGATTTTTCACACTTGCTGTCTGGTCCCCTAATAAAGGCACTGTTATTGTTAATGACTTTTTTTTTGCTTCCGCAAGAATTTTTTTTTTAAAGGAACCTGAGTCAAACGAGCCCTTCATTACCAGCATATTAAAAGCTGCCTCCTAAAGGAAGAGAGAAAAAAAGGCAACCTTCCATTCTGCACAGTTGTCATAGAAAAAACGAGGACAAAACGCACATCAGAAGTGGCTCCATTAGCAATCTCTAGGAGCTGGGGGGTGGTTTTTTCCCTCTGCACTCCAAGCTGCTGACATGATGGATAAATAGTCCTGAAAAGTTGCTAATTGAACAGATTTCAAACATGATTGCCAGATATTTTGCAACTCCCAGGCCTTCATTACCATGCAAATTCCGCTCGCTTGGCGCTGGGGATTGGGCGGAGGGGGGGTGTGAATCACCAGGGAGAAGGGACAATGTCTCGCAGTGGGGGATGGGAGGCAGGGAAGAAGGAAAGAAGGGTGTAAAATTAGGGGGAAGGTTTATGACGGATCCTGGGAAGTTTAAGGAAATCGCTCCAGCACCTGGCTAAAGCCCCTTTACTATAGAAGCCCCCCTGCGCAGCGCTCTGCTCCCAGTCCTCGGCCTAGCATGGCCCCGGGGCATGGCCAGAGGGCACTGCGCTGGGGCTTTTCTCTGCCTCTCAGCAGCCATGGGGAACAGAGCGGAAGGCTGAGCAGCCCTGAGGTGGCACTAACTGATACGAGAAGCCAGGCGGGGCCCTACAGTGCCCCAGAACGTGGGCAGCACAAAGCCCCAGTCCAAGCCCAGGGACAAGGGAACAGAGAATCAGCCCCCCCCCCCCAGCTGGAATCTGATCCACAGACCCCTCTCCTGCCACTGCATGTGAATCTCCCCAGGCCCCGCGGAAGCTGACTTGGCCCTGGCCCACCAGGCTGTGCCAGGGACTGGCTGCCGATGGCTCAGGCAGCGGATTTCTCACCTTCCCCCGTCATGGCTCAGGGGGCAGGAATCCCACAGCCAGCGAGCGCCCTCTAATCTGAGCTGACAGACGCTGCCCCGAGCAACCGTCTCTCCCCATTAGCCTCCGCTGAGGAACACGGGCAGGGGCCCGGGAACGGCCCTCTGTGGCAGTTTCCCGTCAGCTCCCTGGCTGTGTTGTTTGTGTGTGTGGTGGTGGTGGGGTTACTCCCCCAGCTTTAGGGGAAGTAAACACCATCCTAGGCGGGCACGGGGAGAGCTGGGCTGGAAGGGCCGACCCCCCTCTGGCAGCAGAGTGTCTGGGAGGGGTGTGTGCTCTGGCAGAGGGGTGATGCCTGGGCTGGGGGTCCAATCGAAGGACTGGGAGCTCCTGACTCTGCCACAGACTCTCCCTATGGCTCAGAGCAAGCCTGGGCCGCCTTCCGGCTTGGCCAGGCCTCCCCGGGAAGAGCCCCTTCCCTTGGCCTGGACACCACCCCAGGCACAGCACGCTGCTTGCATTTGCCTCCCAGGCACACCGGAGAGCCAGTGGGTTTCAAGTTCTCGTAATGGTGGAGAAAAGCTTGAAAATGGGACCCCTAAATGCTCTACACCCCAAAGGCAAACAGAAGACGTGGCATTTAGTTGGGTTAAAGTCTCGTGATGTGATTTTGGGGGGACGTCTGATATTTGCACGCTTGCAGCTGGCTGGCAGCACAGCTCCAGAGCGACGGTAAAGCTGTGGGTGGCCCATGGGAGAACATGGTGCCTAGGGTGCTGGATCCCCATCTGTAAAACAGGGAGCAGCTTTCCTCCTGCTCGGCAAGGCGGGGGCCGAGTCAGGGGCTGGTCAGCCACGGCTCAGTATTGCTGTTCGTTCATTACATTCATCTGAATTTAAAATCGTGCTTCCCAGATTGGAACAAAGTGGCACATTCCAGGGTTAATAATTCACCTAGCACAGAAACCCATCCCCCCGCCCCGACACCCGCTGGGTTAGCGCCTTGGGACATGCTCCCGTCCATCCCAATAAGACCCCTAGCAGGCCGGTGCAGAGCGCCCAGCCCTGCTTGTCTCAGATGTCGGCAATGCTGCGCATTGCTTGACAAGCCCTCGGCCTGGCTGCCGAACTTTGCTAGCTCAGAGATCGTTGAGCCTAATAAACTTGATTGCTGCTTCCCTCTCATCAAACACGTTTTTTTCTTTTTTCTCCTTGATCTGACATGAACCTCACTCCCAGCCCACATCTCTCCCCGATGGGGCCACCTTCAACATTCCTCCAGACGCTCTGTCCATTCTCCACTGCTGGCCACTCCTCCGCAGCCTGGCTCAGGGAGGGGAAAGGAACTGAGGCCCAAGGACTCACAGTCTTTAATGATCATGGGTGTTAACCTTGGTGTCCTTTCCCTCCCCCCCCAGCTCCCTGCTGCAGTGTCAAGCGGATGCAATTCTCCTCTTTTCCGGTCCTAAGCTGCTGTTTTGGTAAGCCCAGGCAGGCAGCACCCCGAGGTGGCTGCATGTCGGTGGTGGGCTATGGGTACCTTGCAATCGATAAACATTTTGGGATCTTTGGGGATGAAAGACACTATAACCCTGTAACCCAGCATGGCCTCTCTCCTCATGGGCAGGGGCACATCGGCCTGCCCCGGGCATCCCAGTTGGCATCTTGTAGCTACCCTGGGCCGCAGAACACCCACAACTGCTTGAATGGATGCCACAGGCCTGGCTTGACTGATGCATTTTGCCATCACCCTGCACTTCGAGCTCTGCTTCCCCCAGAAGACACCCCCAGGCCAGCATCCAGACCCGCCGTCTGCCAGCTGAGAGCTGCTCCCGCTGGGGAGGGGCCATCAGAGCACCCTGAGTGGGCAGCGATATTCAGTACTGACTTTGGGGGGATGTGAAACTGTTCACCCCAACTCCAGCCCAGGTGGCTGGGGACTGGCACCATTATCAGCTGGTGCTGTTGGGTGGCCTTCGTGAACGGCGGGGTGGGGGGGACTGGGCCCACTTCAGTTCGCCACTCCCCTCGCAAATTGGCTGTGACCACCCTCCTCGTTAGCAGTCTCCGCCGGAGGCCATGGACTAGAGGCCGGCTCTCCGTGCTTCAGGCTTGAAGCCCGTTGGTTGAGCAGTGGTGTGTGTACACGCTATTGAGAGTGTGCATGTGAGGCTCTGTGCATGCAGGTGTGGGTACATGTATACATGTGTGTGCACCTGTGTACGTTTGTATGTGAGTCTGTGTGCGTGTGTGTGCGTGTGTACAAGCCTGCACTATCCATGCCCGGCTGCACTTGTCCGATGGTCCCCTGGGTGGCTCATCCGGCTCCTGTAAGCAGTGGGAAGACGATGCCGAACAAACCAAGCGCGGCCGCAGCCCCAGGGGCTGACAGGGGATCTGGGGTATCGGTTACTGCGGCATTCGACGCAGTGCTGCACACCAGGCTAATCCGGGAGGTCAGTCACGGGTGAGCGGCTCCGGCAGGGATGTGCCTGGCCTGGCCATGGCAGGCAGGGGGCAGCTCTGCGGGGATCGGGCTGGAAGCTGATTAAGCTCATTGCACATGCCGGTGACCTGGAAGAAAGGAGGCGGCAGGAACCGAGCCCCCGGGGAGCCTGTGTGCCCCGGAGCGTATGCCCCAGGGGCAGCCCGGGGGCAGCACGTGCCCTGTGCATCGGGCACCTGCAGCCGCCACTAACACCGAAGGCTCAGCATTGCTGTGGGCTTAGCCCCCTGAAAGGTGCTGTGTAAGCATAAGACTGTCTGTGTGTCTGTCTGTGCTACGCTCCGGGGAACGATGGCTCCACCGTTGCATTCCCCTGGCTCTAGCTGAGAGGCAGCATAGCCTGAGGGGCAGGGTGTGGTCGGGGGCTCCGGGGTTCTGAGTTCTAATCCCCTCTCTGCTGCAGGCAGACCTTGGGCAAGTCTGTCGCCCCTCTGTGTATTGCAGATGTCAGTTCTGGGTCTGAGCAGCGCCGGGCACAGCAAGGCCTCTGGGTGCTACTGTAATACATGTGCCAGTCATTCTCGTTGGCGGGGGGGGGGCAGCACCCCAGGATTATTACTCAGTGGGAGGTGCCAAGGCAACTGTGATGTCTTGGGTCAGGCCAGCTGCTTGGGACGGGTGATTCCATTGCCCCAGCTGTTACCAGGTCATGGTCAATGCAGAGCAGAGCAGAGAACCCCAGCTAGGCCTATAAGAGCTCCCCTCCCCTCCCCTCCCCACCATAGGGCTGGGAGGTTGCTGGGGGGTGGGGGGGGTTATCCTCTGCAATTAGCAGCAAGTCTATGGCCGAGGGTCAGTGATCCTCATGGACTGGTGCTGCTCTTGCAGTCTGGTTAATTATTCCACCGCTCGTTAACTGTGCGGCTTTCTTGCTTTGTTAATTTGCTCACTGCCAGTGACTAGGTGCAGGGCACATTGGCCCCTGGATGATGCCCATTTGGTGCCCTGTGCTGTGTTGTCGTCATCCCCTCCCTCCCCCCATGCAGGGCGCTGCCTAGTGTCCGTGCTCCCTGGATCAGCGAGCTGGCGCAATCTCCCTGCAGCGCCCCAGGGCTGGCTGGGGAGGGCACAGGCCAGCTTTCCCAACGCCAAGAGGGCATGGTCCAAAGCACAGGGCCGATGCACCAGCCTGCAAAGCAAGACTTCAGTCAGACTGAGGCCCCATGCTGGCTCCCTGACCAGCCGTTGTCCCCACCGAGGGCCGCCAACGCTGGAGATGCGCAGTCCCTGACTTGGGACAGAGGCTGGGCCCCTCCAGACGGGACAATTCAGTGCTGAAGCCCTGAGACGGGACACGGTGGAAGCGAGCCGTAGGAGTCAGTCACTGGGAGTCAGGGGTGGCTGGGAGCTGGGGGGCAAGAAGGAGGCTGAGTCTGCTAGACACCCACTTGCCCCCTGGCTCCCCATTATAACCCCACAGGCCCTAGGCCACGTGTGACATACCACGGACCACACCCGGCTCCCACGTGACCCAGACGCTAGGTCCCGTTGCAGCTCCTGGTCTGCGAAATGGGGAGGGTGGAGAGAATCAGGGGATCGAGCGGAGCTCAAGCACTTGTGATTTTCAAGAGTGGCCCCTGAGTAGGAAGGCCACCAATTTCTCAGAGCCCAGCGTGAGATGCCTGATTTTTCGGAGGTGCTGTGTGTGTGTGGGGGGGGGGGGGGACTCCAACTGTGGTCACTGGGGACCCCAGGGTGATTGCACCAGACCCCAAGCCCTGGTCTCAGCCTTGGCCTGGGTGAATTAGTGCTGATCACGCGAGGAGTAAGGCTTTGGGGTGGGGGCGATTTGCTTTTTGCTTTTCAGCATGCCCAGGCAGGCTGTGTGCGCTCGGAGTGTGACTCATCCAGACACAGTGACGGGAAAAATATCTGGAGGCTCGGGAGTGCTGCGGATAATGCGTTTGGGTTGGAGTTTGATTTCCTCGCGCAGAGCGTCGCCTGGGGAGATTGCCTAAGGCCGGGGGGTGCTGGGGACTGGCGATCGAGCGCCTGGGGCTGACTCATTGTGTTCCAAGGGCGCCCCTGCAAAGCTGCAGGTAAATTGGAGAAGTGAGAATGCACCATATGCCGGGGAAGGTTAATTTTAGACGGCTGCTGCTGGGGTGTGTGTGTGTGTGTGTGTGTGTGTGTGTGTGAGATTATTTCTCTCTTTCGCAGTCGTTCCCTGCTTCTCCACCACCGCTGGCTGCTCTGCCCCGGCGGGTCCCAGTTTAATAATGTGCAGCGACGAACTGGGGCGAATCCAGGTGTTGCCTCCAGAGGTGGCCGCGCTTTTGTTGGCTGAGATGCAGCCAGACAGAGGAAGAAAAGGGGGCCGGGCAATTACCTGGCCTGCTGGCTTTTCTCCACTGTGGGCCACCAGCGCCACCTACTGCCCAGGCCCAGCCTGTGGCCAACCCTTCCCTAGCAGGCCCGGGGTTCAAAGGCCGAATTCCTCCCCACCCAGGTTCAGATCTGTGCCTGGTGTGATCCCACGGAAGTCAGTGGGTGAATTCGGGCCCGGGGGGAATAGGAGAGGCCTGGTCCCTCTGTCTGGTGAATACGCCGAACCCGATGAGAGCCTGCAGTGCTTCTGCGTGAGAGTGAGGGGCGGCGGGTGTCGGTCCCGAGGGCTCTCGAGACGTTTCTTGATACTTGAATAAAGGGGAGGGGTCCCATGCAATGCCCCACGAGTCCTTGGCAGGGATTGAACCGGTGCTAAAAACAGAGGCCTCCAGCACAAGGAGAGACTCTATTAGCTGCGGTAATTCTCATAGGAGGACCAGCCACTACGGGGTGACCTGCAGTGAGCATAGAACCAGTGGGTTACACTGGCTTTGCCTTTCTCTGGCTAAGGGCTGGCGTGAGGTGGGGGGTATTTGATGCGGGCTGGGGGCTCTTCGGGAAGGTGCTGGGGGCTCTTTGCTGGGTTCCTGTGGGACCTGACATTGAGCCTGACCCCTCCCCATGGCAAGGTATTGGGGACCCCTCCCTACGTTTGAATATAATGGTTTCCATTCTCGCTGTCCCTGACCTGGCAGTCCTGGCTGGCTCAGCTCTGTGGGGCCGTACGCTGAGATCTATGCACTGGTGCTGAGAGCAGCTCACACTCACACTTGCACGCCCGTACACACAGGCACAAGTGCTCTCTAAGGGCTCCACTCAGCATCCTTTGGAGCCAGTGGGGATCCCGGCTGGTTTCAGTGGGCGTTGGATCAGGCTCTAACACACAAGCTCTCCCTTTAGCAAGGGTACGCAGGAGGACACACACACTGATCCCTGGCGCACACTCCTCAGGCCACTGTCAAGTCACTGGCCCCGCCACGTGGGTTAAAGGAAGTGAAATGCAGCCCCCTATTTCCAAGGCCTGTGGCGCCTGCCGCACCAGCCAGGCACGACTGTCGTGGATCGGTTCTAAGCCAGGCTCTGTCTCCGGTGACTGGGTTGCAGACAGAGCTTTGCGGGGTCTTGGCCCTGTAATTCCCAGTGTAATAAAAGCTCAATGGGTCCCATTGCCCCCCCCGGGTTCCCTCCCCCTTCGCGCACAGAAATCCAGTGTGCCCGTCTGCACGTCGGGACGCAGCTCCCCATCCTGGACTGTCGATGCTCAGCTTCCCCGGTGCTAATCCAATCTGTGCCTCCAGCAATTTGACCAGCTGGCCCAGGTCCCGGCAACGCCTCCCCCAGTGGGGACCACTCTGGCCTCTTCTCGTTGGCCAGCCCTCGCATGCAAGTGGCAGGTATTGGTAGAACCCCACATTGTCCCTTGCTGGCAGCACCGCTTGGGAACTTTCTGTGGAGGAAGAGGAATTCCCCTGGGAATCAGGAGAGCTGGGGTCGGTTCCTGGCTCTGCCGCAGACGCCTTGGTCAAGTCACTGGGCCTTGCTCTGGGTGTGAAACGGGATAAGAATCCTTCCTTTGTCCCAGACACCAGGGGCTGGGTTCCCCAGTCTGCTGCGCGAAACTGCATTGGCTGGCAGTTCCCACTGGAGCACTCCCCCTGCATCGGGGCAATTCTGGTAGAAGTGTCTCTGCTGGAACCCCCACAGGGAGGAGGGGGTGTGTGGCAGGGGAGGGGAACCCTGTATCCGTGGCATAAATTAAATCTGTCCTGCAGGATCAATCTCTGCCCCTCAGTTCTGCTTCTGTCTTTGGCTCGGTCATTCAGTCCCATACAACGGAGTCCTTAGAGCCCGAGGGATCCGTCAGGGACCCCGTTTGATCAGCTCTAGGAAGAATATTTCCTCCCCTCCCCTCCTGTTCTCCTCACTTCACCTGTCCTGGTGAGGGGGGCCCTGATGTGGAGGGCGGGAGTGCTTAGACAGTGACAGTGCTTAGAGTGGCAGGATGAAGTAGTCTACAAAATAAGAGGTTGTGTTTGCAACATTAAGTGACCCCCGACAAACGTCTAACCCGGGAACCGAAGGAACTGGGACATTCCTTGATTGGCCGGGGTCGTTATGTTCAAGCAATTTCCAGATCATCATTTCAATTTGTTTAATTCCTTCCCTGATTGTTCTGCTCTGAGTAATTCCCCTGCCATCGCGCTGCATGTAATGGGCCCCTGTCTCTGTGCCATTACAGAGCCTTCCCCAGGAGGCTGCTGTGCGCTTCCAGAACCACTTGGCAGCTGCGTGGGACGGGGTTACAGTGCTAGAGCTGGCCCCAGCAGTCAGAGAGCACCCAGTGGGAGGAGCCAAGCGTGCATTCTCACCCGGTGCAGCACCGGGAACCCCGAAAACGCTGCACAGACGCTCATTCAATAGTAATAATAAAGATTACTGTTCTCTGCAGACAGAGGAAGGGGGCAATGCCATGAGCCACATTTGGAGCCTTTTCTTTGCAGCTGTAACAATTTGACTTCTGCTTAAAGTGATGGGCCAAAGCACTAGAAAGACAATCTAGCTGCTAATGTGCCACCCGCCCTGGGTCCGTCTGACACCTGCAGTCATTATCACAAACCTGGTGTAGGAAAAACAGCCCCGGTGCCTGTTTAATTCTGAGCAAAAATGTTTCCATTTCCCCCCATTTTGTTCCTCCAAAATGTCCCGTGTGTCTGTTCAGCCGGGGTGGGATTGGCTGTTCAGGGCGAGGACAGGGCACAGGAATAAAGGCACTGGCTTCCCCGGGGTTTCTCCTTTCCTGTTCGCCTTCTGTAGGTTCACAATCATCCTCACATACATGCCCGTGTGGAGTCACACATTCATGCACATGCAGCGAGATGTGCTCATGTGATGTGCATATACATACATTTGTGCACACATGCATGCTCACAGGTAGCTGCACACATGTGCACCAATGGCTGTGCAGTCATGACACATCCCTCCACTCACACACACAGACACTTTTTGGTATCTGCATTTTAAAAGGGGCTTTCTGCTGGGCAGGGAGTAGTGCACGTTGAGGTTAATAGTTAAACACTTCCAGGGCGACATTTGCAGCCTTTACACAGAAACCACTGGGGGCGCTTTGTCACTACACTCCCGTCCTCCTATTGTATCCAGTCCGCTCTGGCCCCAGTCCAGTTCTGTAAGATTTACAGGTGTGGCCCTATCTGGCAGGGTCTTGTCACTTTCGTCTGCATGCCAGGGTAGCAGCATTTATCCCCATTTTAGACAAGGACACAGGCTGGTTCAAGCCCGGAGTGGGAAGTCAGGACTGCTGCAGACCAGTCCACACTCCATCCCAAAGGCAGGCACAGAACCCAGGCGTCTTGGCACCAAGCCCCTCTCTGCCACCCCCTAGACAACACGCCCTTTAATAGCTTTCTTACAGGGGCATCCTGGAGGCATTCATGTATGACATTGAGGGTCCCATGCAGGACTTAATTTGTGCCAGGGCCTGCCAGGGCTGAGGCCAGGCGCCTCCGGGCCTGGCGGTTCAGAGCCCCCCAGCACCTCCGGGCCTGGCGGTTCAGAGCCCCCACCTCCTGGAACTGGCGGTTCAGAGCCCCGGCGCCTCCAGGCTTGGCAGTTCGTAGCCCCAGCACCGCTGGGCCTGGCGGTTCAGAGCCCCGGCACCGCTGGGCCTGGCGGTTCAGAGCCCCGGCACCGCTGGGCCTGGCGGTTCAGAGCCCCGGCACC
>NC_048319.1:2432000-2572303 GCF_013100865.1 Trachemys scripta elegans | reverse complement strand
CGGCGCCGCTGGGCCTGGCGGTTCAGAGCCCCGGCGCCGCTGGGCCTGGCGGTTCAGAGCCCCGGTGCCTCTGGGTTTGCTGCATCAGTTATGAATGCAAAAAAATTACAGGAGTCCCACTGTCCCAGCACCTCTCATTACAAAGCAAGCCCGGGTCCCAGGCTTGCTCAGGCTGTGATGGGGACAGAGCGGTATTAGGTGAGCTGTGAGTGGTCTAATGCCTAAAGCGGGAGGGGTGAGCCAGGACTCTTGGGTTCTAGTCCCACCTCTGACAGCGTGGCCCTGGCAGGGGTAGGAGGACTACGAACCAGGACGCCTGGGTTCCTTCCCTAGCTTTGCCAGGGCAGTGCAGGGGAGTGGGCCCTGGGACCCCCGGCGGGGGCTAGGAGTCGGGGCTCCAGACTAGCTGTGGGACCGCCGGGAGTCACCGGGAAGGCGGGGTTGGAGCCCCCCACCCGGGTTCGGGGACAGAGGGGCCGAAGGGACCCGAACCGGCGCAGCGCGGCCCTGACACGGGGCGGTGTCTCTTTAAGAGGCCCCGGCAGCCCCAGGAAGCAGTTCAGGGCTTCCTGAGCGGCCCAGCTCCGCCTTGGCCGGCCGGCGTGCGCCTCCCCCCGGCAGCCGGCCCATCTCCCCGGGGCGCACGGGAGGGCGCAACCCGCAGCGCGCTCGGAGCCGGGGTAGGTCCTTGGGGGGCCCCGGGGCGCTTCCTTCTCTTCTCCCGGGGACTCCTGGGGGCGCTGCTGGGGCAGGACGGGGCCCCCAGCGCTGAGCCGTGGAGCTGGGAGCGGGCTTTGGGGGCACCCTGGGCGGGGCGCGCACAGCCAGAGGAGACCTTTGGGGTCAGCTCCTCCTGGGGCCCTCGAGCTTCCCCCAGGCAGATCCTCTAGGAAAACATCCTGAGCGATTTAAGCATTGGCCGTGATGGAGAATCCAGCCCCCACCCGTGGTAAATTCCACTGGTTAGTCTCTCCCTCCCCCCCCCCCCCCCATCAATCTGCGCCGGATTCAGTCTGAAGCTATGTCTACACTAGTACTTTTGTCGGTCAGGGTGTGACTAAAACATCCCCCGCCCCAGTGACATAAGTTTGACCGACAGAAGCACCGGTGTGGACAGCGCTATGTGGGTGGGAGACGCTCTCCTGTGGACGGAGCTCCGGCCGCTCCTTGGGGGTGGTTTAGTTTAAATAGAGCGCTCTCCTGCCGGCGGAGAGCGGCTCCACGGGAGACCTTACAGCGACAGAGCTGCAGCAGTGCGGCTGTAAGGTCTGTAGTGGGGACATATCTCGCTTCAACTTCCAGCCCTGGGTTCGTGTGTTAGATCTTCCCCTGCTAGGCTGACGAGCCCGTTATTAAATGTTTGTTCCCCAGGTAGATAATGACACACTGGGACCAAGTCCCCACTTCACCTTCTCTCTGTTAAGCTAAATAGACTGAGCTCCAGTGGACTCTATTGCTCTAGGGCAGGTTTTCGAACCCTTTAATCTTTCCTGTGACTCTTCTCGGAGCCCTCTCCAATGTATCAACCGCCTTCGTGAGTTGTGGGCACCAGAACTGGACACAGGAGTCCAGCTGCGGTCGCACCAGCGCCAAATACAGAGACAAAATAACCTCTCTGCTCCCCGGTTTGTGTATCCCAGGATCGCATTCGCTCTTATACCCACCGTGTCAGGGCAGGAATCCAGGGTCTGCTGATTATTCGCTATGACCCTCCGATCTTTTTCAGAGTCCTTGCTTCCCTGGATAGAATCCCCCTCCTTACGCTTGGTATTGATTTTATGTAGAAGGGCTCAGAGGCTGCGGTGCTGGGCAGCAGGATAAAACCCAAGTCCTTGATGCCAAACCCCTGGGGACTCTCTCCAAATGACTGCGCTAGGAGCTGTATTTTCCAGTTTGGGTCTGAGCCTGAAAGTGGATTGGGGGGGGGCATTATTAGTGTACATTACATTGGTGCCCGGAGGTGCCAACTGAGAGCAAGCGTGGGGGTGGGAGGAGTTAAGTGTGGGCAAGATCTTTCCAACCGTTTTTGAGTGAAATGAACACTGGGCTGGAAGCACTCCAGCTCTCTGCTTGGAGGAAATAGTGCGTGGATTGTTAACATTCTCAGGGTGATCTCTTTGCTCTGGAGGGGACACACTGCAAGAGGGGCCGGGTTTTCAGCCTCTCTTTGTTTTTGTTTCTTCTCCTCTTGTTTTCACGCAGTCTGTGATGAACTGTTTTGTTGGGGGGACGTTTTAATCTTGTTTCTCTTTGGAGGTTGCAGATGGTGGCTTGGCTCAAACTAGAATCGAGGCAAGTGCCTCCCAGGGGCCCCAATCTCTGCAGGTGGGCCCCGGTACTACTTCCAGCCCCACTGACTTCAGGTTCTGCCCTTTGCAGGACTGGGGCCGTGGTACTGACCACGGCAGTATCTGCAGCGACCCATACGGTACTGCACATCATTCCCGACCCCCCAGCCAAGGCACGGCTGGCTGGCTAAGGCTGCTCTGTGCATTGTGCTACTTGTCTCCTGGAGTCTCTGCGACTGATTCTGGGGAGCATTTTCTTCATTTCAGGACCCGGGGTCTGTGACGTTAATCTTTCAGAGCAGCGCAGAGAACGGATCCTCTTTCCCCTCTGAACCCCGCGACTCTGCTGCGGCCCCATTACCGGTGCCCCTCCATCGCAGGCTGCACCTGGGTGCTTTGGCACCGAACCTCATCAGTGGAGTGTGCTGGGGGTTGCCCTGGCTGGAGAGGAGCAATACTTCCAGCAGCGCCATGCCCACGGCACCCTTGATCTGCAGGGAGACTGTGAGCAGGTGAGTTTTCCTTCCTGCGCCCCTAAGAACCCACTGCCTGAATTTTTCCAGGCTGTAGTGAACTTGTCCTGGGTGGATGAGTCACAGTGGGGTAAAATCCCGCCACCCCTGAGAGAATGAGCTCTCGGGAGGGTTGGTTTCCCCTGGACCTGCTCTGGGTCAGAGCACTCACGAGTATGGTTTATGTGTTAATGCCAGCAGCTGCTAGGCTCTCCACACACAGGGCTGAAGCCCCAAGGAGCTAAAGGACTGGGAGAGGCTCATGTTGTTAGCGCCTGGCGGCTCCCCGCTGCCCTGAGTGGAACAAGTGTGATGCTCTCAGCCTTGTTCCTGCTCAGTGAATGCTCCTGAAGCCGCTTGTTACCGGGGTCAGCTCCTGAACTCCCCTCCCCGCCCTCGGAGGGGCTCTGAAGGGTCGGTGTTGTGGGGGATGGGGGGCGGGGGCAGCTTGTTCTGCTGTCAGCGTTGCACCTGCTCTGGGGGACTTCAGACTCTGGGAAAGGTGCCAACTACGCAGCCCCGAACACCCGGCTCCATCCCAGCCTGGTCTCGTTGGTGCAGCGCCGTTGTTAGAGACACTCTCCCGAGAAGCCTGGCCTTGTGTATGCGGACACCAGGGCTCACCGTGGGAGTGGGGCGTGCTCTGTACTAGGCGTCAGAGCCCCGGCCCCTCGCGACTCTGGTTTCTGTCTCTGCAGAGTGAGCTCCGTGCTCAACCGGGACTCCAAGCAGTTCGGGAAGAAGCACATGTTCGACGGGAGCGAGGAGACCTGCTGGAACTCGGACCAGGTGAGCTGCATGGACGCCCCGTGTGCTTGCTCCGTCGGGGCAAGCATGGAAAATGGAACGGTGGCACGTCCACCCGCTGGAGCAAACGTCCCATCAGGGAATCAGGGAATCGGGCTCTACCGGCCCAGCTTACGTGGGGGCTATTGCTGAGTGTAGAATGGCTGCCACGCTTGCCTCCCCGCGCCCGGCCGCTGTGCCATCGATCAGCACTACTCCATGTGCCAGGCGCCGTGCACTGCCCCAGTGCTCTGCTGTGCCCTCTGGCTACACAGCGCTGGCCCTGGCTAACCATGGCAGGGGGCACTTTCACCAGTGCTCACTCCTACCTTTACGGGCCTTACAGGGCTCCCTGCAGAATCCGCCCTCGCTGGGTGTAACTGGCGGAGTGGCCCCTGTGGAAAGCTGACTGTAACCTGCGCTCCCCTTTCATTCCTGGCTGCAGGGCTCCTCCCAGTGGGTGATGCTGGAATTTCCACAGACTGTCAAGGTTTCCCAGTTCCAGATTCAGTTCCAGGGTGGATTTGCGAGCCAGCTGTGCACACTGGAAGGTAAAGAGCCTCCCCAGCAGGGGAAGAACGTGCGGCATTCTGTGCCATTCGTTCCTGTCAATTGCAGGGCTCTAATGACGGGACAGAGGCAGACTGGGGCTCAGACAACGTTCTACTGATGCTGTGGACAGGCCAGATGAACTGAGACAAGAACCAATCCAGAGAAAGATCTGTGGCCGATGCACTGTCGTTATTTGCAGCTATGCAGAAGAGCACTTGGCAGTTCTCTGGTGCCTTTCATGTGAAAGCACCTTGCCAAAGAGCCTGCGAGACACTGGCTCGCAAATCCACAGCCCAGCGCGTTCACATCTGCAGCTCGATGGGTGGCCTTGTGCAATGCCTGGCAGGATAGCCAGACGCAGAGGATTGCATTGAACTAGATGTTACAGTATCAATTGTATTTAATTCAGCGTAAATCTCTGTAGTGGAATGTCTTTCCCCAGGGCTGGGGTGTGGGAGAACTTTGGTCCAATTTGAATTCACAGGGCCTGGACTGATCCCATTTTATAACCAGGAAAAACTGAAGCCCAGAGAGAGAAAGTGGTTTGTCTAGGCCAGAACAATGAGGGCTATACAGGTACCTGGACGGATAGCACTGTAGAGATTAAATGTCAGAACTAGGAATGAAACCCAGTTCTTGGCCTGACCCCCAGTCCTGTACTAAAGCCATGGGGTGGGATTTTTCAAAAGTGCCAAAGACAGTTGGACGTCCAGTTCCCAGCGTAGACCCAGTGATAATGCTAATCTAACCCTGCAACCAGCGCAGACATTTCCATCCTCTCCTCTTGCTTCTTTAGGTGGCAGAAAAGGTGAAGAACTTGTGAAGATATCAGACTTCTACCCTGAAGACATCAATGCTCTGCAGATATCCTTCCATTCTTACTGGGGGCTAGGTCCACTAAGCGTATGCGCAACGTGCTGCAGGTGGCACGTGACCAGAATTCGTCACCAAATTTCGTCCATGGCTAGAGCTGGGTACTGACGTGGAGTGCAGCGTGAACACTGATCCATGACCCCCACGGGCTAGGTTAGAATGGCTCTTCCATAGAGTATACGCCCAGAAGGCACCGCTGTGATCACCTGGTCTGACCTCCAGTTTGGCACAGGCCATAAGACTTCCTTGAATTAATGCCAGTTTGAAGTTGAGCAGATCTTTTAGAAAACCAAAACCAGCTTGATATTAAACCTGCTGGTGATGGAGAATCCACCACAGCCTTGCATAAGTTGTTTCAATGCTGCACAACGTCAGCAGGGCAGGGTCTGTGTAACCCGGGCATATTGAAAGGCAGGTGGCCGTAATCTGTTGGAGCAGGTGCTGGATGGAATCCTTGCACTCTGTGCAGTTTGCGGGAGGGTACCAGGGAAGCTGGGGGGTGTGAGATGAACCCCTGTTTTGGTGAGAATATAGCGTGTGCCCCAGCTCGCTACCTGCATTGATTGGGTTGTGCTGGGTGAGTGACTCTCTTGCTGTATTGGAAGTTGTGTGTGTGTCATGTACCCCTCTGCCCTTGTTTCTTCCTTTACTGCTCTGTCCACAGCTTCAGGACAGAAGAAACAATGCTGGATAAACTGAAAATCACCTTTGAGAACAGCACGGATTTCTTCGGGAGAATCGTCGTGTATCGCCTCAGCGTCCTCGGGGAAAAGCTCTAACCTGGGACAGACATGGCAGAACAGCAGCCCATCACCCCGAGTGGGTTTGTTCCCCTGGTGTTTGATCAGCCGCACTCTGCCTTCCCACCCTGTCTGATAGGCCCCGGTGGCATGAACTGGCATATTTGCCTTGGCAGACAGCATCTCTTACGAGAGAGGAGAGATGCCAGACTTGTTCTGCAATTGAAATGTAGCCACTTGGAAGTAAACCAGGAAACGCTCAGACAGAAAACAGCCGTGGGCATTAACAGAACAAGGCGGGGATCCTGCCCCCCTCCCCACCCAGCTGCGGCCTCAGAGCGGGATCTAAAGCCCCTGGAAGCGCACCGTGGCGTTCATGGGCTGTCCGCATAGTGCAGAGCAGTGCATGACAAACATGCCGTATTCTAGTGGCTCGTCACGCGGTGAAGCTCATGTTTAATGGCTGAATAAATGCTTCCCGCCTCCCGGCCCACGCTGGATGTGGGGCAAGCGAGTGGGTCTGTAGAGATTAAACGAATCACATACTGAATTTGGAAACTGCCTCCTTGCCCCCAGCTCGGGCCCACTCTGCCCATGCAGTGGGGTCCCAGAGGTGGCAGCTCCGGGCTTTGCTCAGAAAGTGGTGTTGAAGAGCTGGGGAGTATCTGTTCCCCTAGGAACACCTGCTTCCTAAGGGCTCCTGCTCTCAGGGCTGCAGCCCATGAAGCCCGGTGAGTTTCAGACCCTTGTCAGGCGGGAGAATTCCACTCTGCCCTTTCCCGGTAGGGTGAGGCCTGAGCTGCTCTGGCAAACTGACCAGCAGATCTAAATTGCCTTCGGCCCAGCTGGGGAGGGTGGTAGTTGCCAGGGGACAGCTGGGATCGTGCACTCGAGGGCTTTCAGAGGCAGTGGGGATAATCCTGCTCCTACAGGAGAGAGAACTATGAAATATCATGTGGCTGCTTCCTCCAAGGTAGGACTAATGGCGCCCGTCAGAGCTGCCTCAAGCCCCTAACACGCAGCTGTGCTGGAGAATGGGGCTAGCTGCCCTGGCCTCTGCAGGGGGCGAGATAAGACTGAGTTATCCAAAGTATCATTAACACCTACATAAAACCACAATCAGCCGACAGTCCACTCGCTCCAGGCCTTTTGCTTATGGGGGAGACAATCCCACTGAGCCCAACGCTCAAGGCTGCATGCCCCAAAGCACCCTGCCATCCCCAGGCAGCAGGGGGGCAATGCACGAGCTACTGACTGCCTGCATAGCTCGGCCCTCTGCACGCAGCGTCTGAGCTGTTCAGTAAAGTGCTCGAGCGATTGGAAGTGTAAGGAGCAGACGATTCCCCTGTTGATTTGGGGGGCGGGGGGTCTGATTCTGGTACCGAGCCCAGCCCCCATCACATAGGCCAGATTCCATTAGAGCTCATTTCTAATCTAACCCCATTTAGACCAATCACCCTGTGCCAACCCCTTTTCCACTTAGCGCGCTCTGCGTTTCTGTTATTTCTTTTTTAAATAAGGCGACAATCCCATTTCTCTAAATACGCTCTCCCGAAAGCATCGTTGTGTAACTTCAGCATTCAAAGGAAAAGCGATAAACTAGCCGCCCCCGTCTTGTAGAATAGTCGGGTTTCTGGCTGTTTTGGTTTCGCCATCGTTAATTAAACACCTGTAGTCCCTCGGTTAAGCAAGGCAGCGTGCTAGTTACGCGCCAGAAGCTCCCCAGTCTAATACAAGTTAGGTTTCTCTGTGTTCAAAGCTAATGGCTTTGCATAGAATTCAGCTGGTTTCTCTTCTAACTGAAGTCCCAGCTTCGCCTGCAGCTGGCAGAGGGTGGCGTTGCACACAGGCATGGACCAGGCCATGGCTACCTATCGACGCGTCTAGAGCACCTTAAACAGTCTCATGCCATTCATGTGACATGGGCTGGTGCAGATGATGCCCAGGTTCTGGGCCTGGGAGAAGCCAGATGGGCTAGGGAAGATTTCCACGCAGCAATGGGCACTTAAGGAGAAAATGCGGGAGCTCGGCTTGGACCATGTGGACTTTAACATTGGTGGCTGGGTGCTGTTGATGAGTGGACAGAGCCGTGCGCAGAGATGAGCCAACTGGACGGACGGAGACAGTGTGGCACTGTCTGCAGAGGGCGCCCCAGGGGGCCTCACAGAGAACTAAAGAGGGGAGGTACCTCTGACCCCAGCACTGAAAGGGACGAATGGAAAAAGGGAGACAGCTGGTGGGGAGAGTCAAGAGGGGCAGTGGTTGATGCGGGAGGCTAAAATAGGAATGTGGAAGTGGGGAGGGGGTGGCAGGTGCTGAACAGGAAAGGAGCGTCGGTGCTGGGGGCATTCGTTGAGCTTTTCCAGGAAGAAGCTGCAGGGGGAAGGAAGTCCGCCCACGCAGCAACTTTGAACGATGCTGCAAAGATGCACCATGGTCCCCGGAGGGGATCAGGCAGAAACTGCTGCTAATGCTCCCTGCAACGTGCTTGGGGTGGCCACAGGATTGACCCTAGCGGGTCCACCAGCACGTGCGTTGGTCCCATCCGTCCGACCCAGCAGCCCGTTCTGGAAGGCAAAGATGGTGGCTTGCTCACCCCAGGCTGCCCTGCAGGCCAGGGCAGCACAGCGGCTCAGGGCTTCCCTGGGATGCTCAGGGATGCCTAGTTTTAATCACGGTTGAACTAGAGCGGGTAACTGGCCTTTTAAAGAGGTGAGATTTGAAGCACATGCAGCCTTGGTGAGGGATGGGGAGTGACCTAACCATCTACTAACATGTGAAGGGCATAAACCTCAATGAGTGTCATGGGGGGACTGGCCCTTTAAGGGGATTTGCAGCCCCACCTGTAACTAATCAGCTGCCTTCCAGCTGATGCTGCAAGGGCCGAAGATCCAAGCAGCACATTTCTCCCCTCCAAAGACAGGGAGGAACCTGCGTGAATAACAGTTGCTGAGTGTGACCATGGTGGAGGGAAGCCCCAGATTGAAGAGGCTGCTTGTGGGACATGACTCCCAGCGCTGCTGCCTGTTCTGTCCGCACTGGGAGCGAGGGTAAGTGCAGCAGGGTGGCGTTTTCAAGCCCTACGTGGCTGGTCTGAATAGCCAGGCGAGGGGGGCTCTGGTTAGAGTGGCTCACAGAGTTTAGCCCGGGGCGGTAGGGAATTGTCGAGCAGACGGTCTCCCCACCTAACCTGTTTCCCCCAGAGCTCGCTGCAGTATGTTCAGCATGCTGTGTGCTGACCTGAACCCTCCCTCAGCCATTGCAACAAGCAGGGTCAATGGCCGTGGGGTGGGCCGGGGGAAGAGGGTTGCCCCAGCAGGGCAGACTTTCAATCCCGTTCGAAGGCGGCAGGGTTCACCCTCACCCCATCTGAAGAACAGGCAGCATCCCAAAGAGCATTTCTCTGAGCAAGCCCCAGTTCCCAGTGCAGCCCCCACCCCGCGGCTACTGCATTCAGGCAGGGCTGCTTTAGGCACCATTTAATACACACACACAGAGGGGGCAGAGGGAGGCGGCTTGCAGTCTTGTTCGCAGCAGAAATGCAGCTACCTGGACAATTCAGTGTCTTGCTGTGTGTGGGATGCTTCTCCTTTGCCACCTGCTTGGAGAGTAAACAGCTCCTCCTCCAGCAGGGATTTCCTCTAAAGCTCCCTCCACACCCGCTCAGCATTGGCAGCACAGATCTGCTGCAGGAGTGTCAGCCCTTGGAAAGAGACAGCGTGTCTGGCCACCTTGTTCCCATGCAGCATCCGGAGGGCTGACGGAGACAGCAAAGCCTTGCTTCTTTCAGCCAGGGAGCACGAGCCAGCGTCACTCCAGTTTCTTGGTCTGAAACAGCTTGAGGATATGGTTCTCAATAACCTGTTGAACTAATGGGCACAAAGAGAAGAGACACCCGTAGAGTTTCAAACAGGCACAGCTGGCGTGTGGCCAGCCTATATGCGCTCCCCACATGGCAGCCACCACTGGGGTTTCTTAGTCGTTCTGCTTCCAGTATTCCCTTGGAAGTTGGCAATTTAGACTTGTTTCTGTTTGGCTGACCACGTACCGCACCCAACCCCTCCCTGGCTTGGCCCCTGTGAGCAGCTGGGTGTGAGCTGTGCTGTGTTAATGCCCTCTCTAGAGAATCTGATTTTTCTGGGCCAAATTCAGCAAGCAGGAAAGTGGGACGATCCCGTGTCCGTGCAGATTAGGGAATGCCACAGGTGGCACTCGGCACTGAGGAACCGTACTGGAGTGGGGCAGGGTTCGGGTCCAACCCCACCATTCTAGACAGTCTGAAGGGCAGGACACTTGCCTTTCTTGTGTCCCAACGCCACGGCCAGATCCATGGGGGTGTAGCCGGAGTCTGCTTCCGTCGTCAGATCAGCACCGCGAGCTGAAAGCAGACAGGAGCACATGCTCAGGGGAGATCCCTCTCTACACAGACAGCTCATCTCACTTTACTGAGCAGCAGGCTCTAGGCCGGCCTGGGTGCTTTGATCTTCCCCGGCTGGGGCTGGGCGACCGCTCCGGGAAACAGCAGAAGGACCATTGTAAATGCTCGGAGTTGAGATGCTGGGGCTGAATGACCTGGTGCGTGACACCCAGGCTTTGCCTATCTGGGCCGTTCCATGCAGAGACCCAGAACAAAAGGTGCAAGTGCTGGAAACTCGCTGCAGTTTTGGGTCTCGGGAGCCCTGGCTTTGGCCCATCTGTTCCGTGCTACTATTTGTCGAGGGATGCACGTCCCCTTCTGATACCCAAATAACTTCATGCCTCTCCCCACGTCAGCGCTTCCAGGCAGCGTTCGCAGTAAACAGCACATGAAAGTCTGTCTCATTACCTAGTAAAGCCTCGACACACTTCACGTGGTTGCCACGCACGGCATACAGCAACGGGGTGCCTCCGTTCTGCAGGGAGACAGGAGACGGCAGCCCTGAGAGTGCGCCCCGAATTCCACCCGGACGCCAAACGCTCAGGTACCATCAGAACTCGAAGAAGTTTCACAGGGTGTCATGTGGCAGCTAAACCGAGTCAGCAGGTGTGGGGTGAGCTCAGTGGGCCACCCGGCTCCCACCGCCCACCCGCCATAGCGCCCCGAGCGAGTCGCAACGGAAGAACGGTGTAAATGAAGGACTCGATTCTGCTGCTCTTCAGGCTGAGAGGGTGAGATCTCAGAGGCCCACCAGGCCTGCCCTTGGGCCACGGCTCGTGGCTGTGTCTCTCTGGGCTGGCTGGAGCTCCCTCTGAGAGGGTGAGATCTCAGAGGCCCACCAGGCCTGCCCTTGGGCCACGGCTCGTGGCTGTGTCTCTCTGGGCTGGCTGGAGCTTTGGTTTTGATTTTTCAAGGCTCTGCATTCTCGGGAGCTTTGGGTGGGTTAGAAGTTTACTTTCAAAGTCATTTTATTTCTAAATGCATTGGCTTGTAGTTTGTAAACCACCCCAGAGAATGAGCAATGGCCTCTCTGAAGGGGCCACTTTAAAGTCTCCTAAGTTCCCCAGGATGGGCAGTTCACTAAAGATCTCCCCCAGGCAAACAATTTTGGCTGGTCCCTGAAAGGGGCATTCAAGACACTGCTGGTCCTATGTGGAATCTTAACTGAAAACAGACCAACGGGCTTGATGGGGGGGCCAATTAATTTCTCCCCAGCTTGGCATCGGTGTTTCTTTTTAAAATTAATTTCTTTAACCCCAGTCATAAGCAGGCTATTTTTTAAAGACAACTTTTAGCAACAGCAAAAGCCCAGGATGGCTGTTGCAGGGAGTGACATTGGCAGTAAGCACCAGTGCATTTACCCAGTCGTATATATTGATATCTACGTCTCTTTCCAGCAGCATGGTCACTATATCAGTGTATCCTCCGGTGCTGGCCAGCGACAACGCGCTCTCCCGCTCCTTGGCCAGTACGTGGGGGTCCGCACCCTGGGGACAGGACAAGGGGGAAACCAGCAATGCAGAAGAAAACAGGTCACACACAAGTGCACTGGGATGGTCAAGGCTCTGTTCGCTCACGGTTACTGCTGCGTGACGTGCCACTTTGCTGGCACGTGCATGCCCAGGCTTATCCGCTCACCTGAGCAGCTCCAACTCACAGAGGTGTTGTCCGAACTCTGAGATCAGACTGAACGGTCTGGCCATTGCTTCCTAGCATGCCGAGTCTTTTCTGTGGGGCAGAAACGACGAGGGCTTCCCACCCCCCCTTAAAGAAACTGGATATTGGAAAAGCCCCACGCAGCTACCGAGCCCTTCCCCCTACAGTATAGGTCATTCGTAGGTTTATAAATTCCAAGTCCCAAAGGGACTACCGTGATCACCTAGTCTGAGCTCCTGGTCAGCACGGGGCCGAGAACGTCTCCAAAATAATTCCGAGGGCAGATCTTTCAGAAAAGCATCCAGTCTTGACTGAAAACGTGTCAGTGACAGAGAATCCATCACGACCTCAGTAAGTTGTTCCCATGATTAATTACCCTCCCTGTCAAAAATGTACGCCTGATTTCCAATCTGAATTTAGCTAGCTTCTACTTCGAGCCACTGATTGGTGTTCGACCTTTCTCTGCTCGATGAAAGAGCCCATTCTGAAATACAGTCAAAGCGGTGTTATCCGGCCCTGTGCCACCCAGAAAGCTCTAGAAACCGGCATTTCTAATCTCCATAGAAAGTCTGGTTTATAGTCCCGCTTGGCACAGAGCTGGCAGGCTCCCTACCTGGCTCCACATGGCTCCCCGGAAGCAGTGACCTGTCCCGGCTGCTCCTAAGCGGAGGAACGGCCACGAGGGGTTCAGAGTGCAGGAGGGGGTGCTAGATCTGTGGGGTGCTCACCTTGGGCGGCTCCCCACAAGCAGAGACCTGTCCCGGCTGCTCCTAGGCGGAGGCGCGGCAGGCTGCTCTGCCCCTGCTCCGCCCCAGGTGCTGGCTCGGCAGCTCCCATTGGCCAGGAACCGCAGCCAATGGGAGCTGCGAGGACCGCGCCTGCGGGTGGAGGCAGCGCGCAGACCTGCCTGTCGCACCTCCACCTAGGAGCAGCCGGGACAGGTCACTGCTTGTGGGGAGCCGCCCAAGGTGAGTGCCCCTCGGATCCGGTACCTCAAGCCCCGTCCCGCACCCCCTCCCATGCCCCAATCTCCTGCCCTGCACCCAAACACCTCTCTCTTAGTTAACCAGCACTTTTCCCTTCCCAGCACCCCCTATTCTCCCAACATGCCGGATAAAACAGCTTTTACTGTATTTGTTTCCTGGGTAGATACTTAGACTGTGATCAAGTCACTTCTTAACCTTCTTTTTGTTAAAATAAATACATTGAGCTCCTGGAGTCTATCACTATCGGGCAGGTTTTCGAACCCTTTAATCATTCTCGTGGCTCTTCTCTGAACCCTCTGGGGTAGCAGCTTCCCCCTGGATTAAACACCCCACGCAGCAAGGAATTTTGCTTTGTCCAGAAGCTAACAATAAACCCTCCACTGCTTCAGGACTGTAACTGACCTATTTCTAAAGGCTCCAATCAAACGAGGGTGCAGCCCGAGGACAATGCAGCACGGAGTAAAAATACGGGTGGATTATGCAGCCCAGCGATAAGGCGGATCTCAAATTACCAATATGCAGATCTTTAATTACAAACAGCTATTGCGAGTCGCAAGATAAGGCTCTTTAAGCTCCTGACTTAGCCTACAGATGGCTTGATCAGAACTGTCTGATAATTGATGGTACATTAACCTTGCAAAAGTGTTTTTCTATCTGTTTTGTTCCCCTGGAAAAAAAACCAGCTGATTAAATCCATCAGTAAAACCACCCTTCTGTGAAGACCTGAGATGGCGATTGGCTGGCTGGAAATCCGAATTGCCCTGGGGTCGGCAGAGACTTTTCAGCGACAATGATCTTGCTGTCAAATTGATACCGTAACTAGCGCAATGGGAAGGGGTGGCGGGGAAGAGAGAGGGGTGCTCAAAGTGTAGGAGCAAGTTTTGTGACCCGATTTCCAGGGTTAAGTCCAACAGAGGCGGCCCCTTCATCCCAGAGCGGCTGGGGGAGACCAAGGGAAAGCGCTTTGCTTTGTTCCATCAAAACATGGCTGACTAAGCTGAGCGCTTGCCAGGCACAGCTACGCTCTGTGCTGTGTGGCCAGGAGAGGTCAGCGCAGGGCACTCAATTTTGGGAGAAATCCAGAGGGGCATCTTTGCCCAACCGCCAGCTAATATAAACACCCAGGCTGGCGCTGGGCTCTTACCCAGTCGAGCAGATGACGGACTGTTTCAATCTCCCCGAAGGCAGAGGCCCAGATCAGAGGAGTGAAGCCTCTCTCGTCGGGCTTGTTCACCAAGTTCTCCCCTGAGCAGACAAGAAAAGAGCCTTGTACATACAGCCCATCCATCATTTGCTCCCGTGGTTACAAGAACTCAGCCTTCAGAGGGCTTTGCAGTCATAAGAATATTCCTCTCCACCCCCTGGTTCAGTAGCATTAGCTGCATTTTGCACATGGGGAAAATGAGGCACGGACTGGTGGCGTGACTTGCCCAAGGTCACAGAGCAGGAGAAGAGGTCAGAGGGGTTCCTGGCTACCACTCCTATGCTCAGGCCACATGTCACCTGTCCCCCACTGCTCCCAGGGGAGCATTTGTGTCCTTAAAAAAAATTCAGTGCTCCCGAAGAGAGAGACACTTCCCAGTTTGCTCGTGTACCACTCTGTGTGTTGCTCTCTTGGGCCTGGAACACTGGCTCAGAGCCTGGCCCCAGGGAGGAAGGGAACAACAAGGCTCCAGGAGGGATATAGGGGAAGGAAAACAAATCAAGAAGATAATGGAGGGAAATACAAAATGAATTTTAGAGAAGAATTTGGTGCTACGAAGTATGGGAGCACGACCTGATCCCTGAGGAAGAAGGGGTTAATCTCAGCCTCCCCTTCGCCTTGCACAGAGGCGGGCGATCTACTGACTGCTTGTGAGACAGAGGTTGGCCGTTATCAGTGGGGAAGAAGAATACTACCCCGCTGGTACTCCAACCAGAGGAGTCTGGGGTTGTGTGAACTGGGCTTGGCTTCCACTTAGAACTAGCCCCCCTTGGGGAAAACCTTCTGCGATGGCACCTGGGGTTTGTGCCTCTTGAAGCAACGGAGGAGACCAGCTAGGTATGTGCTTAGGACTCTGTGCAGCCATTAAAGTTCTACATCAAAAACTTAAATTGTCCCTAAAAACCAGGATAAAATGGGGGAAGGAGACGGAGAGACAGACTCGAAGTTTGATGCACGCACCTTTTCGGAGATACTCTTTCAGCTGACTGAGTTCACCCTGAGCAGCCAACTGGTGGACGGACAAAGCTGGTGTTGGAAAAGAAACAAAACGTTAGAATTACATCTTTTCGTATTTGCTGTCTGGAGATACAGGTAAGTCCGTGAACAGCCTATGCAAGATCAGGGCTGGCCTAAGCAAGCAGCTGCATTATGGCTTCACATTCTGTGCTCTGGTGGGAGCGTGGGGTAGAATCAACTGAGCCAAAATGGGTGAATTAGGAGTTGGGGTTTTCTCCCCTCACTAATCCTGCTCAGAAAACTTCCTCTCACTGAAACGGGATAAAATAAGAAACGTTATTGGGATAAAGATCACATCTGTGTTAAAACAAAACAAACAAACAAAACCCCCCTTACCTATTAATAGCTCTACTCCCAGCCATCACACCAAAAATAATTCTGCGATGTGGGGGAGGGGTAGCTCAGTGGTTTGAGCATTGGCCTGCTAAACCCAGGGTTGTGAGTTCAGTCCTTGAGGGGGCCACTTAGGGGATCTGGGGCAAAAATCTGTCAGGGGATTGGACTAGATGACCTCCTGAGGTCCCTTCCAACCCTGATATTCTATGATTCTATCCCATTGGAGGACTTCCTACTGCATCGAGTCACTGCAACTCTTCATGCATATTAGTTAGACCCGTGTTTAAATGTCTGCCAGACGGAGGCCTTGTCTTTCATCACCAGTGCTGCCGCTTGGCATCCATTTGCACAATTAGCCACAAACTGACTGTCTTTAGCTAGTTTTGCGTTCAAGTTCCTCTGCACTAGCACTGCCCTGCAATGTTTGGGGTGCAGGAGCTGCAGGGATGTTCACATCTAAACAAAAACAATCCCGGATTTTTGTTTTTTTGTTTCATACAAACATTGCTATGTTGACATTTTGGTTTGATAAACATTTTGTTTTTAAAAAATGTATCTGTTCAACCTAATCTTTAACTAGCTGAGCGTCCCATTAATACGAGGCAAATACAAACAACACAAATACAATCAAATATCCCACCCGATCTTGTTTGAAAGATTTACAACAAAGTTCACAGCAACTGGGGAGCTATAAAAACATGGGGAAATTACACTTTTTTCCTACCATCACTTACCAGGCTAGTTGTGTTAAAACTACCCTGCTATTTGTTAACTAGTGCAGGAGAGGAGCGCCGACATATCATTAAAACAAATGGGATGCAGTAAAAATGCTCTGGGAACAATTTTACTGTAAGAGGGAGATACAAGGACAATGTTCTGCTGGATGCCCTGATTAGCACCCCATTGCAGAAACATCAGGAGTGCCCCATGTGACTGGCAGGAGAAAAGGAGGAAGAGTGAACATCTACTGGTGTCTTAGCTGCAAACGCTGCTCTCCCTGGCTGAAAAACTCGAAGCCCCCCCCTAGTGCCGTGTGTCTCAATGACCGGTCCTGGAGATCTCCCTGACACAGTTTAGGAAGGCAGCAAGCTGGTGCCTGGTATCGAAAAGGTTGAGGGACACTGGCCCTAGCACACAAGCGTCTTTCCCAGTGCAAGCGGCACCTCTGAGCGTGTGATCTTGCAGCCCTGCGATACTCACTGTCGAGGGTTGCTGGGAGGGCAGAGACCTCGTTGCCTCTCTGTCTGTTTGTCAGGGTGGTCGAGTGCTTCAGGGACGTACCTGCCTCGTTTAAAAAAAAAAAAAAAAAGAGTTGAAGTGGTGACATGTTGCAGAGCAGAACCGGGGTAGTTCCACCCGGGGGAGGTTCTACCAACACAGAAATCTATCCCGCAGGATTCTGGGACGGTCACCATGAAGCCTAGAACGGCCGAGTCAGCGTGAAGCGAGGGAGCAGCTACAAGCGTCGCTGATGACTCTGTGTTTGGAATATCGCCAGGGTCAATCGTCCGTGGGGCTCGCGGTTTGTTACCACCCAGGAAGGTCTCAGCCATTCTGACTTTACAGATGACACCGGGGGACAGCCCGGACGTTCAGCCACAGTAAAGCGTGTATCTATGCCAAAGCAGGAGTCCTA
The DNA here is from genome assembly GCF_013100865.1 of Trachemys scripta elegans. Taxonomy (NCBI): domain Eukaryota; kingdom Metazoa; phylum Chordata; order Testudines; family Emydidae; genus Trachemys; species Trachemys scripta. The sequence continues at coordinate 2,555,300 of NC_048319.1, read as the reverse complement.
GACCATTGTGGAATTTCCCTGACTCTCAACGTTCCTTTGCTGTTCGCAAACAGCTGTGAAACCTGGGGCATTTTTTCCACAGGACCCCTGCCTTATTCACTGCACAGGCTGGATGTACTCGGATTGTGCAGAGGAGGCTGCTGTCTGTAAGGCCCCTGTCTCATTTGTTGCAGAAGCTGGCAGGTGTGCAGCGACGGAGGCAGGGGACTGCAGGAAGAGCACGCAGGGGTCTCATGGTTAAGGTGGTCGAATGCAGCCCTGGAGAACTGGATTCTACCCCTGCTTCTGCCACAGAGTTCCTGTGTGATGCTGGGTAAGTCACTGACGCGGGTGGCCACTAATTGCGCATGCCTCGTTTTCTGGGGGCCCACTCTGACCCCCTGGGGTCTGACATACAGAAGAGCTGAAGTCAATGGGAGCTGTTCTTTGAACGTCTGAAATGTTCTTTAAGGCTAAGGCCTCTGACAAATCAGCCCTCGCCCTTTCCGATTGGGCACCCACAATTACTGGACACTTCTGATCCTATTCTCTCTGTGCCTCAGTTCCCCACCTGTACTATGGTAACAATAATCCCCTCAGCGCACAGGAGTGTTATGTCTGTAAAACACTCCGATGCCATAGGTAAGAGTATTGCAGAAAAGCCCACGAGGAAGTTATAATTCTGTAGTCAGAGCAGGGTTTGAATAGTGCGCAGTAAATAAGGCCTGGGGCCACACACCGAACAGTGAGAAGAAAACAGAATATCGAATAGCTGCTCATTCGCATAGCACCTCCCATCCTGAGCACTGCATGAGGCAGGTTTTGGTGTTAAAAATAGCATGTGATCACGTCATTAAATACTGTGTCCTAATGCACACGCACACGGCGGGCCAAGTTAGGTTGCACAGCCAACCTTAATTCTGGCATTTCCTAACTTCTGAAAGCTTGACTTTCTAACCTGAATGTTTATTTACCATATTTTAATGCAATGTCCTAAGGTCTTTAAAAAAGGAAAACGTGGAAAAATTAAAAAAAAAAAAACCACCCCCAAAATCCATGATTCACAGCACAGTCCTCTACTATGTGAGCTAATGGAGTAACTGGCAGCAGTAGAAGCTATTATCTTCTATGTGGCCCTGCCCCTAGAGGGGGACAAGACACACACTTTGTTAGTGGGATTCACAGATATTTGCTGAACACCAAAGAAATGCCAAGACTCCGAAGTCTTGGATCACAGCCTTTCCCATGAGTGTTTCACAGCAGAAGTTGTGCCTCTGCGAATGTGATCTTGCAGCCCTGCGATACTCACTGTCGAGGGTTGCTGGAAGGGCAGAGACCTCGTTGCCTCTCTGTCTGTCTGTCACGGTGGTCGAGTGATTCAGGGAAGCACCTGCTTTGTTTTTTAAAAAAAAAAAAAAAGTTAAACACTGGTTGAGAAGGTGAGTTGTTTCTTGCTGAAGAGCAGAATCTGGGCTAGTGATGTTTCCCAAAAAGGGACTGATACTATATAACATAACGCAACGAACAAGGTTACACAGCACCCATCTTCCAAGCGCTATACGTTTACTAGCTAACCCTTAGGGAATAAATAAATCTTCCTCCCAGTTTTACCGAGAAGAACCAGACTGGAGTTTAAGGCCCAAATCTTCAAAAGTAGCTGTCGACTTTTGGATGCCCAACTTGAGATACCAGGGCCAGTGTCACTCCATTAGAAGTTGATGAAGGCTGCAGCGTGCAGTATCGGTAAATGCCAGGCCTGTGGGGTCTCAAACAGGACACCCACAAACTGTGACATTCACAAATCCGTGACCACTTTTGCTATCTTTGACCTGAGTGACTTGATCAAGGCTGCACAGAGCTAGGGTTAGAATGCAGGAGCTTCGAGTTCCCAGTCCTATGTTCAGTCCTCTAATAACACAACCCACATGGCCTGACCCCCACGCTCCTGCTCCAACCACAGTAAACTTTGCTGCTGCTTCTCACTCGTACCGTTGTGGAACAACTGTCCCAGAGGCTGAGGGTCCTTTGGGTGTTATTTGTGCACTGCTTGTACGAAAGCACCACTTACTATCCATTTGTTCCTCAGTTATTTGAATGATAGAAGTGGGTTTAGTTCACAGCGGCTGGCCAGAGTCCCCCTGGGGTGGGCTTTATAAGCCCAGGAAGTATGTAAAGGGACTGGTTAATAAAGTGGCATGGAGATAATCAGCCATTCCAGAAAACGCTTCCTACACTCCCTCTTCTTCTCTCCTAAGATCACAGCGAGGGATTTTCCTCTGCTGCTGGGTTTATCTCCCACTCATGGTGCCCAGTGACTACCAGTTTCTGGATCCATTCCTCCCAGCCATTCCCCACCCCATCAACCCCAAGCAACTAACCGGTTTGCGTAGCAAGGCCTTGGTCAAGATCTGGATTGGCATCGTCCTGCGTGCCTGGATACAAATGCAGACGCACTGTCGCTGAGCTGTTCTGATCCCCACCAGCAGCCTTGACCAGATCTCCTGGTGGGATATCTTCCATCATTCAGCGTTACGCTCCTTCAGGCGCTTAGTGGTGCTTCTGCTGCTTACAGAGCCCTCCGCAGAGGGGTTGGTGACTGTTTTTTCACCTTCCCTGGATACAGCTGCTGTTACACAAGGAAATATTAAGGACAGGAAAGTAACAGACAAAATACCTTTTACAGAGATGGACGTAGACCTATGTATGCACACTCCTACCACGGAATGGGCTTCCAAAGAGCTTGACCAGAGTGAAACTCCCAGTGGAACTAATAACTTATTAAAGAAGGCAGGAGCACAGCTGCGGATTGGAGGGTATATGCTACAATTATGATTAAAAGTGGATCTGTTCTGCAGAGCCTGACTGTAGGCATAATCTGGAGCCAACTGAAATCTAGAGGAGTTCTGGCACTGGTTTAAATGGGATTAGGGTTGGGATAAATCAGAGACTTGTGTCTGCACACCCACTGGTGCACTTCTCCATGCCAAATCACTTGCTCTCGGAACTGAGGTTTGAGCAAGTCAATGTCGATCAGAAACTCAGAGTTCATTTGTGAAGTCCTATTACGCTGATTAAGATCTATGTGTAGTGGTAGCTATGTGACTCCCAGGATATAGAGACAAGGTGGAGGAGGCCATATCTTATATTATAGTTGGTCCAATTAAAGATATGGCCTCACCAACCCTGGCTCTCTAGTTACTCTCTACGATAACTTATATGGCTCCCATTACTACAGTATGTGAGCACCTCACTATCTTTAAATGCACTTTCTCCCCCCCCCCCCATGCTGAAAAGACATGCAATTCATCCCATTATACAGATGGGGAAACTGAGGCACGGAGAAGCTAAGCGACTTGCCCAATGCCACGCAGGAAGTCTTTGACAGAACTAGGAATTGAACCTGGGGCTCCCAAGTCTGAGGAGTCAGTACCCAAAAATCGGACTCTCAGGATTTCCAGCTCCAACCATCAGACACACTTTGGCCTCTTGCACTGAAGAGTTGACGTTAGTTTCCCCAAGGCCCTGTAGAAATGCTTCTAGGTCAACCCAAGAAATCACCAAGGGAAGGAAAAACCTTCCAGTGGTAACAGTTGAGTTTAACGGCACTTTGCTAGCGAAGCACCCAAGTTGTGCAAAGCCTGGACCCCAATCCTAACCCCTCTCCTGGGCCAGCCCCCGCCTGCATTTTAGGCCCACATCAGGCGTGCAGAGGACACTAGTCAGAGGGTCCCAGCCCTGGGGGAGGTGACTCCCAGCCCAGATTGGCTCAGTGCCTCTCTTGCTGGCTGGGTTCATGGGGAGCTGTTGGCTCCAGACTCTCCCCCCCACCCATTGCAGTAACTTGCAAAGCCTGGTCACGCAGCCAATCCAGCTGCCAGAGGGCAAAGACTCCGCTAATGGGTATGGTCCCCTTGGGCATGTGGGCACCTGTTGGCACATCCCACTGCAAGGGGGCAAGGCAGGGCCTAGCGGGGCTGAAGGCAGCATGAGCAACGTGGGCATCGCTCGCCCCCCCCCCCCCCCCCCCCCCCCCCCCCCCCCCCGGGGGGTTGCACCAACTTCTCTCTTTGCATCCGCTCCCCAGCGACCTTTCCCCACCTGCTGCCCTGTCTACCCGCCCCTCTGGCCAGGCAGAGCCCCGCGCTGCCCCCGCGGCTGGGGGGCACCCACCGCATCCTGGCACCCGGCGAGGCCAGCTGCCCCCCACCCCTCCTCACTCCGAACTGAAAGTAACTTTGTTGTCCCACAATGCACCTGAGCCCCGCAGCAGCGGCTGCTGGTGGTGCAGAGCCGGAGCCCGCCTGGCCCTTTAAGAGTTCCGATGGGGCTGCAGTGGGGGGAGCAGCTCTGAGTGGGGCGCGTGCATTGCAAAGCTGGGGGGCGGGGGGCGTGGAGAGAAGGCTGCTCTGCACCGGCTGGGAGCTCCTATCAGCTGACCCGCGGTGGGACGGGCTTCGCACACAGCCTGGCTTTAAAGGGACAGTCCCTCTCTTTCGGACCTGGTTACGCGGCCCCGCAGCAAGGGGTAACAGCGGGGTTGCCGTCCGGCTGGAGATGCACAGATGCTAAGGGTGTGTGTGTGTGTGTGGGGGGGAGTTTATACGGGCAGTGGCCAGACTCGCCTTCCCCCTTATTGCAGGGTAGGTCTGTGGACTCTCCGGGGGTGCAGATAGGACCAAATCTGGACTGATGATGGACCCTTATTAATGCTTGAACTGGTGCGGTCTGTGCAAACTGCCTGGAGAGCTCAAACCAGAGTGATACAAACCCGGAATCTGTCACCTGGGTTATTGCTGTTTGTAACACACCCTTGCCCAGAGGGGCCAGTTGTTGGCTCCCATTGTGCCAGGTGCTGGAGGAAGCCAGGCCTTGAGCTAGCATGGGAGGGCGGCCTGGGTAAGAGACAAGGCGGGTGTGGTACTACTTTAGATGCCAAGGTGCCTGGATTCCAGATCTCGTTTATTATTATTGCATCCTGCACAGGGTGGAAACTAGTCCCACTCCCTGCCATTTGCTGCTGCTTCCAGCTGCTCTGCGGTGTTAAGAACTGTCCCGCCCTCCCTGCTAAGGGGTCTTCTTAAGCTTTCTTTTGGGCGCCCTCCTTTCCTCACACCAGTTGGTGAACCGCTTCCTGTGGGAGTCTGCATTGGTCTCCAGAGTACATGCCCTACATGTGTCCAGCGCTTCCTTCTGATTCTAGTGGAGGTGAGCTGCTGGTTGGTGATTTCTTGGATCTCTTTGTTGCTGATGAAATCTTTCCATCCAGTGTCCAGGATATTCCATAGGCACTTATTTTCAAAGTTGGCTAACATTTTGGTAGATCTTCTGCTCTTGCAGCTGTATGTTAGCACTGAAACTACATTTGAGTTAAAAATCCCTTTACTAATTGCTAATTAAAATCTCCAGTGAAAATCCCTCCTCTTGCCCACATCATAATCCATGTGTGTTCTTTCTGGGGAATCGGAATAATGGTGTGTTGCCCTTCTTTCTGTCCTGGGATCTCAGAGGTTTATGTACCTATTGAATGAAGGTGAGTAATAGCAATTACTCCTCTGTCATTCTGTTTTTTGGATCGTCTCACTGCTGGGTCTCGTGTCTCCAGTGTGAGACATGCAGGCATCTCATTCCACCTTTCTCTCTCTAGTGACTAGCACTGCAGATCAGGAATGGGCCTTGAGTACCTAGTACGTGATTGCCTAGAGTCAGACTGTGACCACCACACACATCACCCCCTCCTCAAAGAAAATCCAAATGGGGGGAGAGGAATGCTGGGTGGGATGAGAATCCTGCCAGACAATATCTCTAGAGAAACAGAACTACTCGTGAGCAATTTCCCCCTCTCTAAAGACACCATCTGGGCTGGATTCTCACCAGTGGATCGTATGTACAGCCAACTGACCAAAAGACACAGGCCAAAGAAATCCTTTATGAGGCTCAGAGAGTTTGGCGCACTCTGTACAAGGTGCAGGATCACAATGCAATGCTCGCTGGAGGCCGGGACCACGCAGAATTGCTTAGTGCATATACAGAGGTTGATCTATGGTGTCCCTGGGCGTATGTCTGCCATTGAGAGCCACTTTGAGGTAAGACATATCAGCTGCTCTCCTTAGACTGAAAGAGTCTTGACCTTGTCAGGCCAGCCAGGTCACAGCAGCGTAAGGAGCCGTCAAACAAGCAAGATCGTGTGGCGCGCTGGTGTCTACTTGCCTCTCTGTACACTGCTGGTGACAGCCACCAGCACTGGCCAGTGATGCCAGCTGCCCCTCTCCTGCCTCAGTGCAAAGGGGAGTCACTAAGTCTCCCCACACAAGAGGGCAGTGGTAGGTAAGAGGGGGGTGAGGCTCACTGCCCATAAAACTTCTCCCACAGTGATGGAGCTACCTTGTGGAGAGGGGCAGGCATGATGGGCAGAACCCACCACCCACGCCCGTACTATAATCACCAGGGGTAGCTCCCCTGGGAATTTCCACTTGGCCCTGGTACATGGCAATGAGGGAGGGGCTCACGCTCGGAGGGCACCGATGCACCAATCTCATGATTTTTTGGAACCTGACTCATGAGTTCCGACCGCTTGGAATTAGCAGCACTAGGATGAAATCAGGGGACCTGGAAACGCTGTGGGCTTCCCCCAGCAACTGCGTTCCTTCCAGATGGGGCCCCCAAGGGTAATCATGGGTGGAATTTACAACAGCTGTCGTGATAACCCTTCACATTTAATTCTAGTGCATTCAAGGGCAGAGACAACGTCCCATTATGTCTGCCGCAGAAAATCCCTGTCTCTTAGGGCTGGCGGACAGAAGCGCAGTTGGGAGCTGGGGTTTGCTGGGGTGGGGAAGTCACATCCTATGGGGCCACACAGCGGGGAGGTGAGGGTCCCCCAAGGAGGGGTGGCTCACTGGCCCCAGATGGTAGCGGCCTAGGGAATGTTCAGGAACAGGGTCGGGCGAGGGAGCAAGAGAAGAAGCGGAACCTTTGCGGCGTCGCGCGGTTTCCGGAGGGGCCGTTTCGAGCGCTGCACCGCGGCGCCGGAAGTTGCCCGCGGGTTGGGATTCCGCTCCGGCTTCGGCATCCGCTACACCCCCCCTCTCCCTCCGCCCGCGATGGAGGAGACCGAGATGCAGCTCAAGGTGAAAAAAGGTAAATGGCGGCGCCGGGGCCGGACCATCCCCGGGGGCCGCGATGGGCGGGGCATGGGGGGGTCAGAGGGCCCCAGGAAATGCCCGGGGGGCGGGGTCAGAGGGTCTCAGGACAGTGCCCAGGCATGCGGGGGGGGGGGGGGTATAAGGCCCTTGGGGGGCCTCCCGGGGGGGGGGGCATTTACAGAGCCTCAGGGCAGCCCCCTAGGTGGGTATAGGGCCCCAGCTTGCCCTCCTGTGTGGTCATGGGGCGTTCTCCGTATTGGGGCAGTTATGGAGCCCCAGGTCAGCTCCGTGGGTCATGCAATTGTAGGGTTTCTATGTGGCCTCCCGTGGGTGGGGGCCTGACAGTTATAACCTAAGGAGCCCCCGACCACTGCTAGTTTGTGTCTCTTCTTCAGATCAATCCTGATTTTTTTTTTTTTTTACTCTTCCTAAGCTGAGCTTCCTGCAGCAAGGAGTTCCACAGACTCCTGTGGTTCATTTAAAGAGCATTTTTTAAAAAGATACATGTTAAAATGTTTGAGTCTTTATTTCAGTGCCCTGCCTTGCCCTCTTGCAGTGTATTAAATCCATCCAGCAAGGAGTTCCACAGACTCCTGTGATTCATTTAAAGAGCATTTTTTAAAAAGATACATGTTAAAATGTTTGAGTCTTTATTTCAGTGCCCTGCCTTGCCCTCTTGCAGTGTATTAAATCCATCGCTGTCTGACTTGCTGCAGGTCTGTGGTTAGCAAGCAGAGCCTTCACGTGTGAATTAAAACGAGAGGAAGGATTTGGTTAAAAGAATCTCATTGGGATTTTTTGCTACTGGTTTAACTTCACCAGTGAAGATATGACTTTATATTGTGGCAGCCCAGTTTGAAGCAGGCACCTGGAAACTGGGATAAGATGTGCTAGTGCAAGGTTTGTTGCACTGGTGTAAACCCATGTCTATGCTAGGGGTTTGCACTGGTGACTAAAACCCCAGTGTTGACAAGGCCTTAAAAAAAAACCCACTTCTGGGCTTTGGTGTTTTGTGGGTATTTGGAAATATACAAAGGCAGCTGATATGAAGCTCCAGGATGTGCAAGAAAAGCTCTAGGCCAGAGATTGAGTGTCTGAAAAAGCATCTTTCCACCGAGATCCCCAGAGGTGTGAGTCAGGAAGTAAAAGGGATTTCATAGGAAATCCCAGACAGGATCAGACCCAGCATCCATCTAGTTCAGTATCCTGTCTGTGACAGTGGCCAGTATCTGATGCTTCAGAGAAAGATGTAAGAACTTCCCAGTAGCAGATGCAAGCCTGCCTTACATCTCATCTTGGTCTCTAATCATTAGAGATTGGCTTAAATCCGAGGCATGAGGTTTAATATCTCTTCCAAAATTTTTATTAGCATTAACTGTTATAACCCTGGATATCCTTGCTGTCCAGATAACTGTCCAATCTCACATTCCAGTGCCCTACCATCCAAGGGTCTGTTCTGTGCTTAATAACAGTCACATAGTTGCTACTTCCTCTTTCTCTCCCCTCCTTGCCACAGCACATTGTGTGAGTCCCAACACAAAATGGCCTCACATCTGCAAGTCAGATGAGTAGTGGGTGTCCGTATCCTTTTTGGAACATGTAGTTGGCACGTGGCTACCACTTGTTTTGCAAAGCTCAGCATTTATCTACATCTATATTCAAGCCGTTTGGAAAGTTGGCTAACAGCAAACACTGCAATAACTGAACACTCATAAATAAAACAAAAGCTGAGAGCTGGGGAAGTAAAACTATTTGCCTTAAAAGGAACTTGTTTAAAAAAAATGTATTCAGTTCCAAAAGATCAGCCAGCTCACGCTATGCACGGGCTCAGGACTAGCTGAGCCATAAACCAGTGTATTTAAATATTGCAAAAACTACCCACTACTTCTTGCTGTGATTAAAAATAAAAAAAAATCTCCATCCACTATTGAAAGGTTACTTCTGAAAACCTCTCTGGTCTTTGTGTTTCAGATAGCTATGATTGATAAGGGGCTGTAGGTGTATATGGGGCATTGCAAACCCACAAAGAGGAGGCACTCTCTTCCCCCCAAAAGCTTGCAATCTAATTCACAGGCTATGGAGCTTATGAGCCAGAAGGCAGGGCTAACGTCTCCCCTTTGTGTTTGAGGACAGGCATGCTGTCTGGGCTCAATAAATAAAACATTTTAAATCACAAGAAAGATGTTGTCAATGATTTGTATTGTGGTCATGTTTAGTGCCAAGACCAGGGCCCCATTGTGCCAGATGCTGTACAAACACATAGTGAGAGACTGCTCCAGAAAGAGACAGATTCAGGGTGAGAAGGGCAGGGGGCCCCAGAGAGGGAAGTGACTTGCCCAGGGTCCCACAGTGGGTCAGTGGCAGAGCTGGGAATAGACTTCAGGTCTCCTGAGCCCTGGTCCTGCCTCTCTAAAGAACATTGTGGGGATATCCATGGGGGAAGGTTTCCTAAAGGAATTGTGCTATTAGGAGGAAGAGGGAGGAGTTGGTTTGTGGATGGTGAGAAAGAGAGTGCAATGGAAGGAGAGGAAGATTGGGAGAAGGATGGGGGAGATCACAGAGGTGGTGGGACAGTGTGATGCACAGCCTTCAGGATTGAGAGGTTGAAGGTGATGCAGCATGTTCGAGAAACAGCATTTAGTGGCTTTAGAAGCTGGTCATGGAGACATCAGCAGGGCTGGAAGGAAATTTGTTTACTTCCTGCCTCAAAGCAGTTTACTGGGTTTTAAAACCACTGTGCTGTAGCCCTCTAGGGTTTTTTTCTGGCAAGGCACTCTATGGCCCAGAGCCATGTCCATATGATGGGTTTGTCACACCGACTGCATGCTACTGTGTGTTCATGGCATACTCTGTTAGGATCCCCATGGGGGCTGTTGAGATGTAAGGAGCATGATGCATGGAACTGGGTGAGCAGCTGGAAAGGGAACCTCAAACCCAAGGTCAGTCTAGATTTCTGTGTTGTCAGTACCCCCTCTCTGCCATCACTTCCCGGCCTTTCATGCACTCCGCACTGGAACAAGAGTTAACTTTCCCCTTCAAGATTAATTTTAGGCTCTGCTAATCTGCTGGCTTGGCTAAGATGCCCAGAATCTGTTCAAAGATGTTACTGATCCCAGAAAAGCCAGTGGTCTTACAGGACTGCAGATGACCTCCCTGAATGATCTGTGGCTAGCAAACCCAGAAGGGCCCGCAGATTCCAGAGCCCCAGAGGGTACGGTAAACCCTGCTGCTGTGCTGTGAGTCTGGGGGGAAAGATTCTGAGCAGAAATCAGTGCTTAGCTTGATTTTGTTTTAATGTACCTGCTGATAGGCTAGACGTATCACAGGGGTTTGGAGCTTTGGCTTCTCCCCGTTTATTCCCATTTTAAATAATGCCGCTGTTTTGCTTATTTTAGTTACAGACAAATTCACAGAGAGCATGTACATCCTGGCCAACGAGCCGTCTGTGGCACTGTACCGACTGCAGGAGCATGTCAGGCGCTCCCTTCCGGAGCTAGCCCAGCACAAGGTGAGAGCCAGTCTGGGTCAGGGGTCCAGGGCTGGCAGGAACAGGGTGCAAGCTGCCTTTCTCCCCATGACACTAGCACCCCTGGCCATTTTTTCCTGAGTCTCTGAGGCGGGAGAGAACAGGATAATCAAGTCCAGGTGGGAGTACGGTTTAATGGTTAGAGGAAAGGGGTTGGGAGCCAGAGCTTCTGGGTTCTATCGGGTCTGCTACTGAATTGTTCTGTGACTTGGGAGAGTTGCTTTGCTGCTCTGTGCCTCAGTTTCTCCATCTGTAAAATTGAGATGGTACGACTGGCCTTCCAGGGCTGCTATGAAACTTATCTAATTAATGTTTGTAAAGCACCTTGAGAACTTCAGATGAAAGGATCCTCAGAAGGGCAAAGTAGTGTAACATAATAAGCTGCTTCAGATAGTTGCTGGCAGTAGTAGACCCAAAGTGACCAGAACCCCTTGGAAGATCCCAATTTTGGTTGACCGTAAAGCTCCAAGTTGCTGCTGGGTTCACTTTGGACTAAAGCAGAACGAAAAGGACTTTGCAGCTGGCCAGGGACCTCTAGTGGCTGCACTTTGCACTGCCGGGGGAGCCTAGAGGACTGTGCTGAGTTTCGATTCCTTGCTCCCTGGACCAGGGAAGGCTGGGGGGTGTCTAGAGTGACTTGTTTCCCCCCATGTCAGCTTGACTCTAGGAGGCGTGAAATGCCTTTCCAAGTTCACGTCCTGAGACAGCAGCAGAAGAACCCAGGAATCTGACTACCATCCCTTGGCTCTAACCACTGGGTGACAGCGCCCCCATTCCATACGTGGAGACAAAGGAAAATGAGCTACCTGCCTTGTTTGGGGAGAGGGGAGATGTTAAATCTCATTTCCCCTGGCTGTGCTGCAAGGTGTTTTTATTTCCTGCATAAAATATGGGGAGAGAAACAAGTAAAAAGAGCCCACCAGAGGCAAAGGACACTAATGAATCGCAGCCCACAGCTGCGCTTCCCCTTTCCTCCGAAGCACGGAGTGCTGACACTTTAACGCTAGCCCTGGTGTCCTTCTCCCTTTCCTGCCAGTCATGATTCATTAGGAGTGATGCCTCCTGAATAGATTACTGCTCCGTGTCTATGCTAATGCACTGTCAGTCCTCATTTCTCACCTTTGCTTTACAGCCTTAGTTTCCAAATTGACCCGGATTGTGGCACTTTATTATTCACTTATTTATTAACTATTTCTGTAGGTTTCTGTGTGAGAGCGGAGGTATATAGAGATGTATACGTATGTGTAGTGCAACATTAATCTGGTCACATCACCAGGACGTGGGGGACAGGTTTGTAATACAATTCCCGAGCTGTCACTCACCTTGATGTAATCAGAATAGGCCCAATTTCAGGGAGTGTGTCCTGAACAAAAGAGAACTGAGCAGATTGTATGACAAGCCATGCAAAGGGAAGAGCTTGGGTGCCAGCATTGAACAGTTTGTGCCAAGGAAGGTAGGGGGACATGAAACCCTACTGGAAAAGACAGCAGGGTGAATGCATCAGACACACAACATGTAGTTAGGCAGTGTGGGGAGGGGGGTTGTTGAGGGGGAGCCTTCTCAATCTTTTATTTACTGACTTTCTCAGCTAGGCAGGGTCATCTTCATGAGTACTCTCAAACCTCAGTGACGTCCCTGGAGGTTGCTTGAGTTCACATTGGTAGCTACTTGCCGTCCCTCCTAGTTTTAGCCAAGATAGCTGTCTTTTTTCACTTTCCTTCCACGAAAAGAAGACTGTCATCTAGTCAGATTTCAGTGACCCAGAGGGTCTTGTCCCTATTTGTGCCCATGCTAGTGTCACAGCTTTAAGCATTCATATGCAGGCATTGAGGCCTTTATCCCTCTCCTGCGTTGGCCACCAGTCCTGCCCTCAGGAGTGACTTTTGCCTGAAAAGGGAGGAAAATAATTTACCTAGTACCTCTGCGAAGACAGCAGATGAATGTCCGATTGCTCTGCTTGGTCCTCTGCTGGCCAGTATAGAATCAGCATGGTCAAAGGGAGCCTTTGTTGGCTAGATGTGGAGTGTGATGATCGTTCGGGGCTATGGAACATGAGACGAGTTTAAAAAGGCCTGTTCTGCTTAGAAAAGAGATGACTGAGGGGGGAGATGATAGAGGTCTATATAATCAGGAGTGGTGCGGAGAAAGTGAATAGGGAAGTGTTATTTACCCCTTCTTGTAACATGAGAACTAAGGGTCACCCGATGAAATTAATAGGCAGTAGGTTTAAAACAAAAGGAAGCACTTCTTCACACAACGCACAGCCTGTGGAACTCCTTGCCGGGGATGTTGTGAAGGCCAAAAGTATGACTGGGTTCAGAAAAGAACTAGATAAGTTCAAGGAGGATAGGTCTGTCAATGGCTATTAGCCAAGATGGTCACTGACACAACCCCATGCTCTGGGTGTCCCTAAACCTCCAGATGGGATGGATCACTCGATAATCGCCCTGTTCTGTTCATTCCCTCTGAAGCACCTGGCACTGGCCACTGTCAGAAGACTTGATACTGGGCTAGCTGGACCATTGATCTGACCCAGTCTGGCCGTCCTTACATGTCTCATGGGGTATGTCTATGCTGCAATCGGAGGTGTGCTTGCAGCGAGCTTCAGTCTAGCTAGCTTGGGTACCAATAACAGCGAAGCCACAGCATCACGGGTTAGCCAGGGAGGATGTCTCCAGGCTCCCTGGTGGGCTTGTACTCAGGACGCTAGCCCATGCCGCTGCAGCTTCATTGCTATTGGTACCCAGACTGGCTAGATTAAAGCTAGCCTTGCGGTGCCTTGGTGTGTTGCAGTCACACCTCCCTTTGCAGTGTAGACATACCCATAAAGGATAGTAGTGAGGATCCTTAGAGTATGTGGGGCTTGAGAGAACCCACTTCAGTTCCACCCTCCCCCAGATACCTCCTAAATCTTCTGTAGTCTTCATTCTGTATTGCAGATGAGTGTCAATAGCTCCAGAATCATGTACACGGGATTCCTTCCCAGATGAGGCATGAGTCTCTAGGAATCGTTTGATGTCTGCATGCTCTGTTATTTCCACTTCTCTGCGTTGTTTGCGTCTTGATGTCACTTGGATAATATAGTTCCCCCACTAACTGGGCCTAATTCTGATTTTGCTCCCACCAGGATCATACCACTGACTTCAGGGGGCAGAATGGGACCTGTTATCTTGGTTTTGTGCTTCTTCAGGTGTTTAAAATAGTTCCTGGGTTTCTGCCTGGTTCTTAATGGTGGAGTGAGGAGGAGAAAGATGGAAAGAGAATTATTCATGGCAGTTGGGACTGTCCTGACTGCAGAGGACAGTGAGTGTTCTCTCCCTGCATCTTCAACGTTGCTTGCCCCCTCCCTCTGAGAACTAGGAAGGAACGGTTTATGATAAACAACACAACACTGTGTTCGCTAACGCACAGTCCTACTTGCTGGGGTGTAGTCCTGTGTAAACCCCCCCTTTTACCGAGCTCACTGAAGGACGCTGTGTCCTGAGTGTTCTCTAATGCTACTCAGAACTACAAATCTGTGGTCAGCTGGTTTCTTCTGTTCTTGAGCTTGTTCATGTTTTATTATTCAGTTTCCTGTGGTGCTGTTTCAAACGGGAAAGGGGCTTGGCTATTACCGTTGGGCCGGGTGGATTCTTTCTCTGTCTCTGCTAGGGCCTGTTGACTTTGTGGCAGTACAGAAGAATTTGCACTGGCTGAGGGCGTCAGGCAGGCTGTGCTCCAGGGAAGAGCTGTCCGGTTTTATCTCGCTCCAAACCACCTTGGCTTATTGACTTAGTTTTAATTCTTCCAAACTGTTTTTTAAAATCCATTGTTGAAAGGGTCCATTTCAAGTTAATTTAGGCCCAAAATTTAGGATCTATGAAAGGAAAAGGGGGTTGGGGAGAGTATATATGAATATTATTGTTTGCACAGTAGCATCCGGAGGCCCTGAGCGAGGTTGGGACCTGTTGTGTTAGATACTGTATATACACATAGTATGAGAGCCCCCATCCTGCAGATCGTAAATAATGCCTAGCTATTCTGTAGCAGTTTTTATCAGTAGATCATAATGCCCTTTACAACAGAGTAAGCATCGTTATCCTCATTTATAGAGAGATGAGGCAAAAATGAGTGGAAACTGAGGCACAGAGCAGGGAGGTGACTTGACCAAGGTCACACAGCAGGTCATTGGCAGAGCTGGGAATAGAACCCGGGTGTTCTGAGTCCCAGTCCAGTGGTCTATCTGCTGCACCATTCTCTCTCTCAAGAAATATATTGATTGATTTTATGTCGTTACTTATATGAAAAGTCTTTTCTTTTGGCATTGCCCTGTGGTATTTGAAATCTACACACAAAAACCAGACAGTGAAATTCGCTAGAGACAAAAGTGAAACTGACCAGGTGATTTTACTTTCCAAATTGACATGAAAAAAGTAAATGCAACAGAAATGGTAGAAAGGAAATTAGACCTTAAAAACTATTTGTCTTCATCTAGCGAAGCATGTTCTCAGCGACCAGCATATAGAAACTTGGTAAACCATGGTTTGTGTCTTGAGTATGTCTTCTGGGTGACTTCGAGTGAGATCTCTGCTACAGCAGTGGTTTGTGTTTGTGAAGGATCCTCTCCTGTACAGAGAACTGACTGAAAAGTTCTGCTTCCTTCTCAGTTCCACACCATGTAGCAAAATACAGGCGAGTCTCATCTTACGCGCATTTAACATGTGCGAATTCAGCTTTGCGCGGTTGGCAAAAACAAAAAAAAGAGAAACTGATGGACAAAATGCTAGGAAATCTACTGTAAGGGAAAATTCTGCACAGGTTCGGAGGTGGGTTAGATGGGACTTAATAGGCCTTGTCTGGTTACAGGTCATATGGTTCTCTGGAGATACAGCCTTAGAGATTCCCAGAGAGTTTAAATAGGAATAAACTGTTGGGGGTGATTTGGGAGGAAAGGTTGGTGCAGGGAGAAGGTCACCTCTGTGACTTTCATTGATTTGATTAAAAATAATCTTAAACCTTCATCCATCTCAAACTCTCCAGGCAGACTTAACACCTCACTGATAAGATACAGCGAGATGCAGGACCCAGGGTGCCTCGTGGTGTCTGAGCTGCATTGCTAAGCTCTGCTTTTGCGCTGCACAAAGCCGCCTTTTGGATTTCCCCTGATCTTTCAGGGGTGTAGAACTCCTCGTTAATTTACTGCTGAGCGACCACAATTCATCATTTAGTGCTATTGCATACCATTAGCTGGCTTTAGCTATTAAACCCCATGCGAGAAGATGCCCTGGGAATTCTGAGAGGATATCGTGAAAAGATTAAAAAGACAGGCACACAGCGGAAAGGCTTTTTCCTAATTAAGAACATGAAAGCTCCAGGAAGTGGCGAGAATGCTGGGAACAGGCGTCGTGGCCTGGCCTCAGATACAAGGCAACGTTGGAAATCTACTAGTGCTAGGGAACACGGGGGCCAAAGCAAAGCTGCTCTCCGGAGGGTTGTAGCTTTGTCACTTCCTCCATCCGTCCCCCAGCCTCTAGCTCAGCCATTGTTTCAGCCCAGCCCAGCTCTGTCACCTTTTACTCTTACTCTTTTGGCTCTCGCAAGTAACTAGAGCAGAGCTGAGCAGAGCAGTGTGGAGCCGGGTTAGTACTTGAACTGAAAATCTTCAAGGAGCAACTACGTGCTGCAGAAACAGTGTTGGGGATTTTTTTACTGGGGTACTCTTCCCTTCGAGTCAGTAATGAGCTTGTGTACCACAGTGGTGCGAAGCAGCATGGTGCTGCCGGTTTGGGGTGAGAGCCATTGTGATCACTAGTGATCATTAACGATCCCCTGGCACTTTTTGCAGAGACAAGAGTTTGTTGGGTAACATTTTCAACGGTGTCTAAATGACTTAGGCACTTCTGTAAATTTCACATATTAAGCCTCCAAGTTCTGGCCAAATTTAAGCATGGATCATTTTCATCTTCCCTCTCTCACTAAATTCATCTGCCTTTTCATTGTGATTTGCTTTTTTTACTTTCTGTTCTCAGCTGTGCCATAGTGTTGCTGTGTGCTGTTATGTCCCACACCAGAGTTGCTGCTTATCAGATGTGCAGGAAGTGATCCTATGCATCGTTTGTGTAGCCCTTGAGAGGAAAGGCACTATAGGAACGTGCATTATTATTATTAATAGTATTAGTCATTACTTATGCTCTGGCTCCGAGTGCACTGGGATTTCTTAGCAGACTGGAGGATGGAAAAGTCTGTTTGCAAGCAGGCTGTAAAAATGTTCACCAGAACCGTTCCTATGAGATTCCTGAATTGTGAAAGAAGCTGATTGTCTAGGGGCCCTGGATTGGAGTAGATGGGAACCGAGTCAGCTCTGATGGTAGCTGCACCAGCTGGAATGGACGTACCACCTGTATGGAATGCTTTGGAACTTCCAGATGATCAGTAGCATTCGCTTTAGCAGCTCATTGGTATGATCCTGCCTCACCTTGGCTCTCAACTGTGTCATGGATGCATTCACGGCCAAGAGAAATTTTGCCAGATTGTGCAAAGTATTTAGCTCCAGGCAGCAGCTGCTTTTTAAAACAAAACCAGGGCACTCTTAGTCTGAGTACAGCTCTCAGAAAAAGCCCCCGAGGTGACGCTAGCCTTTAAAATGGGAGAGGGACTCATAATGTGATGGCCAGCAAAAAGCAGCAGATGCCAAAGGTTGAAGTGATGTGGGATTCATGTTCTTAATGTGCACAGGGTTTACTGTAACCTCAGCTGTGAATTCGGCCTGCCTGCTGTCAGTTCCCAGCTATAAACAACGAGAACTCGAGGATGTGTGAGGTAGGAGGACATGGGAGCCTACAAGGAAGGTGACATCTGGCTGTCGGATGTTGCAGGGGATGGCAGTGAATTAAATGCTACACAGAATTTAAGACCTATGTGTGGTCTGTATCAATGGCTGAGCAGTGCGTTTCCAGTTGAGCCTCACTAATATGTTCTTACCAGCTCTGTAGCACTTTACAAGGAAGGAAAACAGCATTTTACATATAGGGAAACTGAGGCCTAGAGAGGTAACATGACTTGCCCAAGATCACTCAGCATGTCAGTAACACAGCTGGGAGCAGAATGGCCACCCTGCTACTCTAACCACTGAACTGCACTGTCTCCCTGCTAGACCACAGGTGGCCATTTCTTCAGGTGTTCCACATGCTTATATAGCATGTCAGAGAATGGGCTGCATTTGGTGCTAGTTGTGTGTGTGATGTGGGTGGTATATCTGTCTAGTACATAGGGGCGCCTTCACTTTTCCTGACAAGAAGTTTCATTCTGTGTTCCCCGTGATCTGCCTTTCAGGCTGACATGCAGAGCTGGGAGGAGCAGAGTCAAGGAGCCATCTATACTGTGGAGTACGCCTGCAGGTACAGCAGGGTGCTGGGAGAACTTTGAAGTTTGCACTTCTCTGGGGCAGCCGCCCTCCCTTTTTAAAACCTGTGGTAAATCAAAGGAGCTGGCAAGGAGGCTCAGTTTGTTCTCTTCCCCCCCCCCCCCCGCCCCCGCTGGTGATTTCACGGTACAGGTGTGTTTTCACCCCCATTGAAAGCATCGTTCAGCTCACTGTCGTGCCCAAGGTATTCCCTGCTCCTGATGGTTAGTGACGAGAAGCTGTGTTGGTTATTTTGGGGGTCAGTTGCTTGGACGGATGATTAAGCCTTTGAGGGGAGGGGAAGTATTTTAAGAAATAAACGTAGCTCCTATTTTCAAACCCGGCAGGTCAAAGCCAGGCACGTGCACACACGGCTCCTTCGATAAAGGGCGCCTGCCTTCCAGAGAGGGTGAGCCCCCTCAACTCTTCCTGGCGTTAATGGGGGCTGTGGGTGCTCAGCACCTCTCCAAATCCAGCCACTAGTATTTAGGAGCCTAATTATGGATTCACTCTAGGCACCTCGACTTGGACATTTTGGCCTCTGATTTAAAATCCTGTCAACCCCAAACGCTTCCATTTATGGGTGTTGCTTGGCTGCTCTCACACACAAGATTCTGTAAGAATTCCTGCCCCCCCCCATTCCACCAGCACAAGGCACAGTTCATCCTTCCCAGGTGCCCAGGGGAGCCATTCGCCCCACTGCAAAGTAAGTGTCACGCAGCAGAAATCAGAGTGGTGGCAGTTTGCACTCGCTTGGCACTGGCGTAGGTTCAGGGCAGTGATGAACTGAGCCCACAAGTGGCACTAACTGGCCCCATCTCAGCAGAGAGTCAGGCCTGAGGCATGTTGACAGCAGGCACGGCTCTCTGAAATGTTACTGTCAGGTCTAGTTCTTTTCATTGAGTCCGATGCACCCTTTCTTCCCCGGCCGTTGAGGGCAATACAGACCTGCCAGTCTCTCCCCTGAAATCCACCCCTTAGCTAGTGTTTGAAGATGCAAAATGCCCAATGTAGCTGTAAATCCTCCACAGCCATCCCCTCGCCGGCGTGCATGTCTATTCTAAACCAGTGAAGCCCTCGAAGGTATTAACTGCGTCCCCTGTTCCACCCGGTCTGTTTCAGCGCCATAAAGAACATGATGGACAGCAGCGTGTATTTTGAGAGCATCGACAGGCTGCTCAAGCATGCCATCGCTGTGAAGGATCAGCTGAATTCCGCTCCGGGCCGCAGGTAGCTCGGGAGTCTGACACCCCGAATTCTGAGAACTGCCCTATTGCTTTATAGGAACGTTTGTTCTGTGACTGCTGAAGGCTTCACGGGCTGTAACTCCGCAAACTACAGACAGGCCAAGCAGTTACACGCGTAATGTGACTCTGTGCTATTATTTAAAGGAATAAGCTCCTTGCCTTGCAGTGAAACTCTGCTTCACTGTACTTTGGGAAGAAAAGCCTCTTGTTTACAATGTTTCCTGCAAAATAACTTCTTTCCCTACGTTTAAAGAAGGGGGCTTTTGGGTAACATGTAGCATTTTTGTGCAGTGTTAAACATATTTGTAGCATGGCGAGGGCCATAATAATAAATGAATGGTTTGGTGCTGAGGAAAGGCGTGTCTGACGAAGCAGGACTGTTCGCTAGGTCATTCGCGGGGCTGTGTGTGGATGGGATTTACGCTGGTCAGTGTAGCTGGACGATGCATTTTGCTGTTTGCAGCACAAGGAAAGCTACTCCAGCATCTGTCAATAGATGGGGTGAGTCTAGTATATTCAGTCCATCACCCCAAGAGCCTTAATGGCCTGAGTGTCAGGGGCATTGTGGGAATGAAAGTCACAGATGCTGATCCATAAACCTAGCAGCCTTGAATTTCCTGTTGCGAGCACATGGCTAAAGCAGGCAAAATGCCTGGTTCTGTGCCAAGTGATTTTCTGTACTAGATGTTTGTGGCTACGAGTTCTCCTATTTTGCCATGTTGCCAACTTGCCTGGGGCTATACCTAATTTACACACAGTGGAACAAATTCCAACTGCTCTTGGAAGTGAAGCCACAGAGACTGTGGGTCTTGACATGGCAGGAGGCAGGTATAGGGGCCATGTAGCCTCCATTGGCTACCCCCTCGTATTAAAGATGGATATGTCCAATGGCCACACTTGCCCCTACGCTGCACATGGAGGGCTCCAGGCTTAGAGGCTGTAGGTGAGGAAGCCCTGGTGCTTCACACTCCCATGGATACTGTTGTCCTTATCTCCTGGTGGATGTGATTGTTTTCTTACAGCGCCGCTGCCCTGCAAGCCCCGAATCCGCCAGCCAGTTCCTGATTTCAGACCAGACTGGCCTTCCTCTGCCTTTTTCATCCAGCCCAGGTCAGTGATCTCTTTGGCCAGATGGAAGGGCGAGAAATCTTCCACCCTTAAACTTTCTGGTCAGTCTGTGTGAGGTTGCTTAGAAGACTATTCCCCTTCAAACTGAAAGACACTGCAGCAAAGGGCAATGATATTGACTAGATATATGGGAAGTGGTGGTGAATTTTGGAATGCACACATCCCAGATCCTCCAAGGTAGTTAGGCGCCCCAGAGACCTTCTTTAGACACCATAAAGAAGTGGGATGGGGAAAAGCCCTGCACACAGCTTGGCAGTTGAAAAGGGTGTTGCTTCAGTTTTGTTTTTTCATTGGAGCCAACAACTTCATGTTTCTTTCCAATGGAAAGGATTTTAACAAGCGGGTGGTTTTCCCAGGGCTGGGAAGAAAGGGGCTTAAGGGGGTTTGAGATCAGAAAAAAGGTTGTTAGCCTGGCATTTCTCGATAGTGGTGAATAACCCCGAACAATCACACCCCAAAGAGTGTGATTTTAAAGAGAGAAACTGTATTTTAGCCATTGCTGTGTGCTCAGGAACACAGCCGTGTTTTAATAGTGTGACGCACAAGGCTTGTTAATCCAGAAATGTGGTCTCTATCTCCACTCGCTCCCTGCAATGCCGCACCCATTGCTGTCCTAAAGCTAGCACACGAGTAACACGGCCAGGAGTCAGAATAAATCAATCACACTGCTGCTTTGGGGAGCCTGGAATGATCCTTACAGATTGCAGGGCAGAAAACATGGCTTTAAAAAAACCCTGATTTTCTTATTGCCAGTTCATTGTGCTGGGACTCCTGGTATAAAATACTTGGAAATCAATGTCTTGTTTGGTGACAGGTTTCAGAGTGGTAGCCGTGTTAGTTTGTATCAGCAAAAACAATGAGGAGTCCTTGTGGCACCTTAGAGCCTGAATAAAGACTGGGAGTGGTTGGGTAATTACAAAACCTAAACCTAATTTCTCCAATACTAATTTCCCTCTGCTGTTACTCACACCTTCTTGTCAACTGTCTGAAATGGGCCACTCTCATTACCACTTCAAAAGTGATTTTTCCTCCCTTGGTATCCTGCTGTCAATTGAATTATCTCGTTAGACTGACCTCACGCTTGGTAAGGCAACTCCCATCTTTTCATGTATTTATACCTGCTCCTGTATTTTCCACTCCATGCACCTGATGAAGTGGGTTCTAGCCCACGAAAGCTTATGCTCAAATATACGTGTTCGTCTCTAAGGTGCCACAAGGACTCCTCGTTGGTTCTGGAAATCAATGGAGTTATAACAGCGAAAGTCACACAACGGTGAATCAGACTCCGTTTAAAGAGCTGGGTGTGTCTCACGGTAACCAGCACCATCTGTTGTATTTTTATTTCCTATTGTACATTTCTCTCTCTCGTACTAACTGCGCAGTTGTACCAAACAGGGCTCTTGTTTCCCCTGCTCCAGCCCCATCAATCCTAGCCCTGTCTGTATAACCACCAATCTCCTGGCAGCCCCCACTGCATTGTCCCCAGGATTAGCCTTTTCAGTGGGGAAACCAGCAATAGGGCCAGGTGAACAAAGATCTTGGTTCCTTCACATGTCCTTTGTAGGCAATTAGAGAACAAGGAAAAGTGATTACAAAGGCTGGCGTTTACGTGCAGGGCCGTGTTTCTGGCAGGCGGTCAGGCACAGCGGTTCATGCTGGAGCAAAGGTTTTGCCACAGGAAGCAATCTTGTTGACTGAGCTGTGTCTGTGCGCAGTCCTGGAGATAAGGAACGTTGGGCAAGGCCAGGTCAGTGAGCAGCAGGCCCCTCTCTCTCACTCCCACCTTCCAACCTCCTCTCTCTCAAGCCAACTCTCCAGCTGCGTCGTCTTCTACCCTTCCCAGCAGCGGCTAGCTTTTCCTCTCCGAGTGGAACAGCAATCTCTGCTTCACCGTCACATACAGCAGCTGTGTTGAGGAGCGAGTCTGCCATGTGAACTGTCTAAACCGCCGTAGCGCTAGCTAAGGAATAACAGGAGCAGGCTGGAGAGGGACCAGCAAGGACAAAAAGCTTGGAGTGCAGAGGGGAACTGGGCTGCGGGAGAAGGCAGCACTCAGGATGGCCACTCTCTTATGGCTGATACTGGCTGTTTTTTTTGCCCTCTCTTCTAACACGCAACTAATGGCATTCCGCTGTGCTGAGCCGGTTCCTGTCTGCCCCTCCCAGCTCAGGCTGACCCGGCAGGGAAGGGGTGATGGGCACTTCAAAGTGCAGCTCTAATCAGACAAGTGACTACCACTCACCCCCACTCCCTTTCCTGCAGTTTGGTGCCTCTCCGTCCTGCAGAGCTGTCATGGGCCCTGTTCTGTCTCCTGCATCACCCGAGTTGCCAGGGAAGGATCTTTACTCACAGGAGGGCGATGCAAGAGGCAGAATGCAGCAGGCTGTCGTTTTTACAGAGCCACCTTTCCAGCTCTAATTGCCCGCTACAATCATTAGGCTGGTTAACAGCAGCCCCAGCCCACCTGGGAAGGAGCTCGGATATAATCCTCCAGGCTTCAGGAGGAGTAAGATATAATTTTAAAACTCTGCACCACCCTCAAGCCCCTCCATCTCAGTGCAGTCCAGACAGGAGAGATCCCAAGTCCCTTTTATTTGGGTGGGACAGTAGATTTCCCCTCGCCCGATGTCTGGTCGAGCTCCTGGGCAGGTATCTCAGCTGTTCAGGTGGGGACGGAGCGGAGACTGGCCCATGTTAAGGGCTAAAGGGAGATGCAGATCTTGGCAACGGTGGGATGAGACTTCCCCACTCCAGCCTTCACACCAAAGTTGAATCCTTCCCAGAGACTCCTGGCTTCCGTGACAAAATATTCCTCATCTCCTGGGTGACGCTGTTCCAGGGCTTGCCTTGTACCTGCAGCAGGCCTGGCTCTGCTGACAGTGTCCTGTGTGTCCGGGGCAGGTTGCAGCAGTCCTTCTCAGCCAGTGGCCTATGGCTTCCTGGCAAGGTGAAGCTGCCTCTGCCTGGTGAGGCAAGGTGGGACTTCTGCTCTATGTATGGTGGGTAGGAGAACTCTCGGTGGATCTCTGGCCGCGGGCGGGCTGCAGCCACGTTCTTGCTGTTGTTGAGGTCGCTAGCCGGGGTGTCGCTGCACCGGGCGGAGTCGTTCTCGTAGAGGGTACGGCAGAGCTCGGACTGGCTGCGCCGTGAGGCTTGGGAGGCCCTGACGAAGGCGTGCATCACCGTGATCAGCAGGACGATGATCCCGGAGGACAGGATGCAGGCGCTGGTTATGCCGGTCTCGATTTCAAATAGCAGCAGCATGTAGATGGAGAGAGCTGGAGGGGAAGGAAAGCAAGGCAGAGATGAGAAGGCCAGTCGCCTGACACACGAGGGAAGAGAGTCCCGGGCCAAGCCCACCTCTTGCGGCTGAGCAAGGGCCAAGCTGTTAGGGAGGGACGTCCAGTTTGGATTGAACGCCCCATCTCAATTTGAGCGACAGCAGCTTCCTTGGCTCTGCGACTGCCTCGCGAGCCTGATTCTGGACTTCACTTACCCACAGGGCCCATTTCTGGGTGGGGAGGGGGATTTCCAAAGGCGCCCAAGTTTCCAGTCCTCAAAGGTATTTAGGCGCCTAAATGAGTTAGGAACATGAGTCCTGTTTACCTGGGTGCTTTGGAAAACCCCACTCATTGAGGCATGCACCGTACCCTTCCTGAGGCTTAACCGGTGACTAATCCCTGTGTGCTCCACTCTCCTGTTCTCGGTGTTTGCTCTTCCTCTGTGCTGCTCTTCCGCTCCTTCTTTACCAGCAGCTGGCGCCTGGCCGTGCCCACACTGCCTGCTAAATAATTGGATTTAATTTTTTATTTTGAAATCTTAAAAAAAGGTGTCTGAATGCCCCACTCCTGAAAGGGCTCCATTAACAGAGCCGCAGCCTGGCCCCTGGCATCCGGCTCCTCAGCGATCCAGACGGGGACAGGAGGGGACTTTCCCTGGGTCTGGGTTATCCCACCCCCACAGCACTCTTACACCTTCCCTTGAAGCAGCTGGCAGCGGCCCCAGTTGGAGATGGGAACCTAGGTTAGCTGGACCTTGGGCTGATCCACCCTGGCAATTCCTTTGCTCCTAGAGGCAGCGCGAGGCGGGTTCTCCGCAGTGCTGGCGCCTGGGGGTGTCCTAGCTGAGCCACATTGAGCCTCCAAGGTGCTCATCAGTGTCGACACTTGCTAGTGAGCTCTCTGCTATTTTCTTGCAGCATTGGATGGCCTGGGTGTCAAGAGAGGACGCTGCCCACACACCTTGTCTCTGGGGACGTGCAGGGATGAGAGCCGCCGACTCCTTTTAAAAGCTTCTGAAGCCAAAGCTACAAGTGACTAGCCACACGTGGTATATAAAGGCCCAGTGGAGGGCTGTGATCTCCGTGGGCAGATGTCATGGCCCTAGCTAGCTCATTGACTAGTTGCCCTGTTTGTGTCAAGCCAGGGGCTGGGTTTTGGGACTTGCTTGTCACAGCCGATCTTCCCTGCCACCCCTCTGAGAGACTCCAAGGAGAACGGAGGTGTGCTCTCCCCCCCAATCTCCGGGAGAAAGCCAGCACAGGGGAGGGGCATTTTGGGGGATTGGTGGTGGTGGTGGGTGGGTGGGTGGGGGGGGGCTGTGTTTCTTGTGCCTTTGAATCCCTCCCTTCCAGGGCTTGTGCTGCAGCTTCTCCCGCATAAAACAAGAGGCAGAACCATTACAGTATCTCAAAAACCAGGTCACAATAAAGTCTTTTAAAACTACTTGCTATTGTCCCTCTCCTCCCCTGCCCCCGAATCCCAAAACACCACAGCCGCCTTCTGCTCCTTTTTCAGTGTTATGGCCTCATCAAAGGGAGAAACTGAGGCAGAGAGAAGCTAAGTGTCTTGGCCAAGATGGCACAGTAGGTCTGGCGGTGGCCTCTGTTAGTGCAGGATCTGAGCACCTCACAACCTCCCAGGAGCCAGAACAGGACTCTTATCCCTGGTCTACAGATAGGAACTGGGGCCCAGAGAGATGAAAACCCAGATCCTCAAAGGTAGTTCGGTGCCTCATCCCCCTTGAGTTCACTGATCTGGCCCAAGGTCACGCCGGGAGCCTCTGGCACAGCAGGGAATTGAAGCCAGCTGGCCCTAGTCCCCACACAGCACTGCTGCACCATCCTTCCTTGGGCACAGCCCTGGCTGGCATCATGCTCAGGGTGGTTGGCTGAAGGGCTCTCCAGAAGTTACGTTGCAGCCAGGCTGCAAACAGGATTCCGGTCCCACCACCGCAGGAATAAACCTGGACTCAGGAACCTGGTGCCACCGGCTGGGAAACAAGCGATCATTGCAGCCTGACCTATAAATAGATGTTCAGCAACCTACAAAGCACCAGGGGGAGGCAGGGGCCTGAGCATTCTAGATGAAATGTGTGGGGCCGAGCCCTCCCTCCCTCCCAGCGGAATGAGATCCCAGCATTGGCAGAGAAATGAAAATCCTTGCCTGCTAAATAGACAGAAACACCGCAGCAGAACAAGCCAATGGCAACATGCCGAATCATCCGGCTGTCCAACAGGAACCAGTCGGCTCTGCAAAACAGAAGAGAGAAACACTTCAGAGGTAAAACAGAGCAATATCTAGTGATGCCCACTGCCTTGATCCCCGTGAAGTATCATTTTAATCTGATCAGAGGCCTTTCCTGTACCTGCAAGGGGATTGACTCTGTCACCTAGTGACCTTAAGAGCTTATATTCTCAGAGTCTCCGTAAAGTGGTGCACAGCTGCTCTGCCAAGGCCCCAGTATTCAAATGGAGATAAGAGGCTGGGGTTTGGCTCTAGTTTGATGGCCCAGGCTAGGGGTTTCTACATGCAGTAAAGCTCCTCATTACAAAATCGGGACTTGGGGTGAAAAGTGCATTCGCTGCAAGTTCTAGAGCGTCTCCGAGATGCCGTGATGCGTTTTAAGCTCTAAACTTGCCTCCTAGAGAGCCAAATTCTCCCCTCAGCAGTGTGCATGGGGCGGTCTGCTCTGGTCTCTGCAGGCACGTGCAGGGGGAGCGAAGAACCTAATCCCAGATCTGCTGTGCAGCTCTAAGAGGAGAGGATTGCCTGGGCCGTTGTTCTACTGTGGTGGGGCAAGGTTGTCTTCATTTCAATCGCTTTCCTTCCTGTTCCCCCACCCACTGTTTTGTTGGCTGAGACATGAAAACCAAAGAGACAATCCCCAGTTGACAAAGGAGCCTACGCTCCGTTAGCTCTGCTTGAGGTTCAGCCAGCCAGCAGAGGGAGCCCAAATTCACCAGCCCCCTTTCCAAACACTGCTGATGCAGCTACATAAAAAGCAAATAAAGCAAGAGCCGTTTTTGCTCAGCTCTGTATTTCTGCAAGGAGGGAGATAAACCTGAAGAGGCTGCAAGCTGGAAAAGAGGGCAAAAGCTGGTGGGAGCGAGAAATAGTTCAATGCTTCTTAAAGACTATTGCAAGAAACGAAGAGCAAAGAGAAAAGATGATGCGTGTTCGTCCCTAAGTCTATCGTCCTTTAAAAGAGCACGAACGGGTGAAGGGTTGCTGCAGTGAACTAAGCAAAGCCAGGTTGCATTTTCATCCTCGGTGCTGACTTGCTTTGCTTAGCTCAGACCCTAGCTGTGTTCATTTAGATGCACAGTTTGGAAAGGGTTGGCCTTCTTTTTGAACAGCGCATAAAACATCAAAGGTCCGCTCCTATCTAGGCCTGTATTCCATGCTCCTCCCGGTAGTATCTGAGCCCTTCCGCTTGATAGATTCAGCTTGTTCCAGTTGTGACACCGGATGGGTTCTGCGGGCGCACAGACTCCCTTGAGACTTGCCAGCAGCCCTGCCACTAGATGCGAGTGAGCAGGCATTCAATAGCTGTTCTTGTCCACCCTGCGAAAGCTGCTTGAGATTTTTTGTTCCCTTCATTACAGCCGAGGTGACCTACAGAACCTCAGCACTCCACTTATGGGACTTCATGGGCCATTATCACTGAAGGAAGCCGGCACGCCAGCCTCTTGTTAATTGTGAGAGCGGAACATAGTCATGAAAGGAGGGGACACAATGGGAAAAGGACACACAGTGCTGTAGGATGAAGTGTGGTTAAAGGTTGTGATTGAAAGATGCTGCAGCACAACTGTCTCTGTAGGAGACAAGGAAAGGATTGTGTAGCTCATCCAGGAGAGACAGGTGGCGGATTGTGACGTTGGAATGATTGACATAGGGAGGGGTTGGCAGCCCCTAGGGAGCGGCACTCTGTATCTGTTCTGAGCAGTACACGCGCGCGCGCACACACACACCCTTCTTGGCAATGCGTTCGGTGGCCTGGACACTGAGGAACTGCCCCAGGAGATGAAGGGCAGTTCAATCTCCTAGGTCTAGGCAGTCCCTGGCCTCAAAAACTGGGTGGCAAAGGGGCCAGTTAGTGCTGAGGGTGGCCGTTCTTTTTGTAATGTGGGTATCTGTGCATTGGGAATTGACTTGAGACCTAACAACTCGTGACATGCAAGAGCCTTCTGCCAGGAAGGAGTTTGGGTCTTTTTGTTTTGAAGTGAGTGAGTGTCTTTCCTAACCTTCTCCCTCCATCACTTCTCCCTAGGGAGAGCTTTTGCAAGGACTTGGATGGGTCAATGAGATCAGGTGCTGGGAAAACACTACCCAGGAGAGTTTGATCTCTGGTACTCAGCCCTGATGGTTCAGAAGGGCCGGTCAGCCTATGGTGTGTGTGGGGGAATCCTCTGTACCCCCCCTCCCCCCCCAGTCTGAGAAAGCAGAAGAGTAACAGCTCTGCTTGCATCTGGAGTAACTGCATAAGGAACAAGCGAGAGGGAAGGGCCTTTAACTCAGCTCGTTAGCCAGCAGCTGATGAAAGCAGTGATAAGTCTACCTGAGGACTAGGCAACACCAACGATGCTCTGGCCAGCGTGACCAAAATTGCACTATACTTTTCTGCGGAATCTGGCTACCTAGGGTTTGGCAATGGGGGAAAGCCTCCAAACGCTGTCCCGGGAACGGCCCTTCCCCTAGCTGGGAGGTTACAAGGTGGATGAGATGAAGGCCACAGGATCTTTTCAATGCTGAACTCCTGGAGTGTCTGGCCTGCCTAGTGCCGGGAGTTTGCAGTCCGGAGCTGTTAATAGAACTTGGAAGGGCTCCTGCTCCTCGTTCATTGTCGGGGAAGAGAAGCCGCTTTGTTTTATTAATTACATGATTTGGGGGATTAGCAGGGGGGAGGAACAGCCTTTGTTTAGAGCAGGCTGGGGTTATTGAGTGCGGAGTAGTAATGCAGCGTGACAGGCCCAACGTGGGAAAGCCGCCTGCTACGTGAGCAGATCTCCTAATGAAACCAGAGCCCCGGCTCCTCTCGGGGCATAGGGCTGTCCCCCAGAGATGGGGATGGGCAGGATGAAAACACAAGCTCCAACATGGGGAGACAATAGCTAATCGCATGTCAATGGGGGCGGAGGGGCTGTGAGAATTAACCCTTCACGGGCTGGCATTTTTAGACCATAACAGCACTTTCCATTCTAGGATCTCAAAGCAATTTGCAAACAAACATTATTTGAGTGTCACAACCCTGCCCCCCCATAGGGGTATAACTTCCACCTTACAGATGGGGAGACTGAGGCACAGAGAAGTGACGTGACTTGCTCAGGATCATCCAGCAAGAGTGGCAGAGAGAACAGGACCCAGGAGTCCTGATTCCACGCTGCCTCCCATCAGTCGCTCTCAAGGGACGCCCATGCCCTCAGCAGCAGAAGGGTGAAGCAATAACAGCCTCTCACCTTGCTTAAGAACTGTGGGGTTGCGGGGGAGAAGCTAATTTAGGACAAACTATTTAAGCCAAATTGGTTGGGGGGGGGGGGGCGGGGCTTTCCTGGAGTCTGGCCCAGTGTCAGCAAAGTGCATGGCCCAAGCACTGGGACTGGATTGGAAGATGGATCTAAATCCCAGGTCACCACTGGTGCATTGGCTCCAGCTGTCTCATAGGTGGGAAGCCCTTTGCTGAATGGCATTGTCATAGGCACCCCCCCCCCCCCGCCCTCCCAACACTGTTCTTTTGCCCTCATGGGCTCAGAATAAATTACTGACAATGAAAAGAACCTGGGACATTCTCAACTTTTATAGAGGGAAATCCAGAACCTTTCTGTAATCTGGTGTTAGAAGCAGGCTGGGTCCAGCTAGACGGGTCACAGAAATATCCTCTGAGTTTCCTTGGCCTTCTTTAATCACATCGGTTAATTAAGTCTCTCACCCCACTTGCGAGACAGAGAGTGACTGTCCCTGTTCCACAAAC
Organism: Trachemys scripta elegans; assembly: GCF_013100865.1. Taxonomy (NCBI): domain Eukaryota; kingdom Metazoa; phylum Chordata; order Testudines; family Emydidae; genus Trachemys; species Trachemys scripta. The sequence goes on along the minus strand of NC_048319.1, from coordinate 2,525,648 downwards.
AGGGGAAACCGAGGCACAAAGAGGTGAAGTAGCTTGCTCCAGGGTCACAGGGTGATTCAGTGGCAGGGCTGAAAATAGAACCCAGGAGTCCTGATTCCCAGTTTGCTGAGCTCAGATGGGTCTCTGCAGCTTGGGTCTGTTTCATTTCCCCTCACAGCGAGACCACGCTGTGAGAATTATTCTGCCCCTTGGGGACATGGGATCAGGTGAGTGCCCTGATTCCATTGTCCGAGGCCTTGCCTTTAGATGCTTAACCCTGTGCAAGATGCACCTGCAGTTACCTAGGGTTCCCCTCCCCTCACTGCCTTTCCTGAGCGGTTGCACTCAGTCTCCCCTATGCAGGAACAAGGCAGAGAGCTATGGCTGGCAAGCTCAGAGCTTAACAAGGAACAGAAACTGGAGCAATTGGGACTGGAGCTGGTGAGGGGTAGGAGAACCCCCCTGTTGCCCCAGCAGGGTTCAAACGACAACTCCTGCTGGCAGAGTGGGGCAACAGGCAGCCAGTGTCACCAGAATGGCCTGTGACTGCAGCAAACCAACCAAAGGGGGCGGTGAGGTACCAGCTCTGCTCAGACCCAAAGGCTCTTGCATAACTGCCCAAGACATGAGGAGCCGTGTTCAACCCGGCTTCCTTCTCCCACCAGCACACTAGATACAAACTCATCCCGTCAGCCGGTGCTGGGTTCCGATGACCCTGCAATCGTCTCGCTCTCACTTTGGTTTTAATGGGAGCTGATTGCACTAGGCTGTACGCTTTACTGGTAGCCCTACAGTAAAGACGTGCTTCTTCTGGAGCATCCAGGGGTCTTCACAAACATGGATTAACTGAACCTTGCCACGTGCGTGGGAGGAAGCTGATAGGGTTCTTTAGCTCTCTGAGATGAGACCCAGAAAGGGGACGTGACTTGCCCAGGGTCACACAGTCAGTCAGTGGCAGAGCTGGGAGTAGAACCCAGGAGTCCTGAGTCTCCATCTCCTCTACCCACTAGTGACATTCCATCCCTGTAAGCAAGGATCAAATTGCTTCAGGAACATTTTGGTGTGCTTAATAGATTTTAAAGCCAGAAGGGAATGCTAGGATCATCGTGTCTGGCCTCCTGACAGCACAGGCCAGAGAATTTCACTCATCACACTTTTTTTTTTTTTTTGCATCAGGCCCATAACTTCTGGTTGAGCTAGAGCATCTCTTCTAGAAAGGCAGCCAGTCCCCACGTCATGGAGACTCCACCACATCTGGAGGTGCAGGGAAGCTGTTTCAGTGGGTCAGTGAAGGTAGGATAAGAAATAATGGGCTTCATCTGCAGCAAGGGAGATTTGGGTTAGATAATAGGACAAACTTTCTAGCTCTGAGGGTAGTTAAGCTCTGAAACAGGCTTCCCAGGGAGATGGAATCCCTGTCATTAGAGATTCTTTAGAACAGGTTGGACAAACACTTGTCACGGATGGTCTCGGGTTACTTGGTCCTGTCTCAGTGCAGGGGGCTGGACGTGATGATCCAGCCCGACATTTGTATGTTTCTAAGATTACCCACACTGTACAAATTGGTCACCTTATTCCTAGTCTGAAGTTATCTAGCTTCAGCTTCTAGCCATTGGATCTTGTCCTGCCTTTGCTAGAGTCAAGACCCTTCTGCTATCAGAAATCTTTCCATTATAGAGTCTGATCAAGTCACCTCAACCTCCTCTTTGGTAAACTGGACTTCTTTTGTCTCTCTCTGTGAGGCAGGTTTTCCAGACCTCGTATTGTTCTTGTAGCTCTTTTCTGAACCCTTTCCAACTTAACCAACTTTCTCCCTAAAGAGTGGGCACCACAACCGCTCTCGTCAATGCCATACCCAAGGGTAATAACATCTGCCTACATCCAGTCAACATTCTCATGCGTATACATTCTAGGATTGTACTTGCTCTCCTAGCCACGAGCTTGCAATGCAAGCTCATGTTCAGTTGGTTATTTGCCATGACCCCTAAATCCATTAACGAATCACTGCTTTTCAAAATACATCCCCAATCCCGGAAGTGTGACCTGCATTCTTCACACCTAGATGTATGACCTTGCATTTAGCTATCTAATTAGCTGATTGACCTGTTCCAGTTTTAATGGGGGATTTCAAAGATGAATTGCAGAGCTTTGAAAATAAATAAAACTTTTAAGATCTGAACTCAGTATTCGGTGCTGGGTCAAATTTACAGTTGGTCAGGAATTCTGCCATCAATGATTTTTCCAATGGAAAACGTGGTTGCCACAAAATCAGACTTTTCAACAGGAAAATGTTGGTTTTGCAGAAGTGATTCAATTTTCTGTTGGGAAAGTCAAATTAAGTTTTGGTTTGGATTGGTTGGACCCAAACTGAAATATTTTTGGATTGTTGAACGGACCCAAAACTTTTAGTTTTTCCATCAGTTCAACATTAAACTGTATTTCCCTATTGTGCATGTTGCCATATGCGAGTTGTAATTTGGGTCCCATTGCTTGCTATGGGCTGGACTCCCTGGTCCAACTACATATTCCACGATGCAATGCAGGTTTCCCTCCAACTCAGCAGTATGGGCCACCACAAGTCATGTGGCTTCAGGTGCAGGCTGGGAGATGTAATCTGGCAAGGGAGCCTGGCCCACAGGGCAGAGTGGGGCCATGTGGCTTCTGAACTACAACTCCCATGAGGCAATGTAACCCCACAAGGAAATGAAGTTTAACTCAACAGACTCAAGGTGTAACAATCCACAACAAAACATTTGATTCGAGAAATGTCAGTGTTTCATTTTGATCGGAAAGGCCAAAACCAAATGTTTTGTCATTTCCAAACTGACCTTTTTTTGAAATTCTTCGTTCCACGAAAAATGTAGATGTTTAACATTTTGTCTCGATGTAGGATGAAAACAAAATGTTGAACTATTGGAATTTCCCGCAGGATGGAAATTCTGAATTTCGCTCAGCTCTAGTCCAATTGATCCCTAGTGTGAATCCACTGAAGTCCGTGGCGTTAGTTACACCGAGGGGCCTGTACGCGTAGACATTATCTGACGTCGATACATTTTTCAAACCAAATATTTGCAAATCGCTTTCCCGCTTTACTTCCCAACCAAGGTGAGGTGCATGTGTTTGGCCAAAACCAGCCCTGCATCAGCCATGCAGGGACGCAATGAACCCAGGCAGGGTTCCTGGCAGGCCAAGGAAAGAGGCAGTGTTCAGAAATGGTTTTGCAGGTGTAACTGTCCTGGCAAGTATTAAGTCAACATGTGTCTCTGGGTTAATGATTTGGGGTCTTGAGTCGTATTCCTGCGCAGGTCACCTTCAAACACACCCAGGCACCAGTCAAGAGAACCCAGCTTGCCAATTCCTAAAAGAAGGAGGGGCGGGGGGACGACTTGTAAGCACTGCAAATAAGGACAGAATTTGGGGCCAGAACTCCAGCTGGGGTAAACAGATGCAGGATCTGGCCAGCTGGCCTTCTTTTCTGACTTTGCACTTCCTACTATAGAATCTGCTAAGTGTCTGGGATGCTAATGAATTGCAGCGTTAGCTGTGGGTGTGAGAGGCGGTGTGCGTGTGTGGGGGGAATATTAACCCTAAGATCTCTCCTGTGTCATTGTGGTTTTGAAGCTGGGGTGCCTGGAGAGCTGGTTGGGCAGGAGGTGGTGGCTCCCCTATTGTCCAGCGGCTTCTACAGGTGCCCAGGCTCTTCACTGCGAATGAGCCAGCCACAGCCGCTAGAAACACAGAAGAGGAGCTAAACTGAGCCACTGCTAGCAGTCAGTGGGCCTGGGACTACCGGCCACCCCTGGCAATCAGGACTCCAGGGTTCTCTGCCACTGACTCACTCTGTGACCTTAGGGCATGCCATTTAATCTCGGTGCCTCCGTTTCCCTACAAAACAGATCTAATAGCATTTAGGCTCTTGGATGCCTCAGTTCATTGATGTGCTAAAAGTGCTTTGAGCTCCTCAGGTGGAAAGCACTACAGAAGGTTAAAATAGCCAGTGCTCAACTAATGTCTTGCCCCCCTGCCGCAGTCTACACGGGATGGATTGTGTGTGCTAATGTCTCCTCTAGCCGCCTGCTGATGCTCCAGGGCTGTATCTCTCCGGCAAGTCTCGCTGGCTAAAGACGGGATTACATATGTCGCGCTAGATCCTCAGCTGGTTCCAGTTGGCCTCCCTCCACTGAAGTCAACGGAGCGACACTAATGCGCACCAGCTGAGCATCTGGCCCTGGGTATTTATGCAAGTGTTGGGGGGGGTTCAATACTGGGTTAAGGTCACCAGATGTAAAGGCAGCTGTAAATTTGCTCTGGGAGTCAATAAAGTCACTAAGCACAAATACACACACCTGGTATTAAATGAGTGACAACCCACAGCCAGACACGCCGAAGATGAATGTTAGCAGAGTCAGGTAGCTAATAGTGATGCTAAGCAATGTAGCTCATCCCGGAGCGTATCTGGCCCTCATCTGTATGCACTCCTAGGAGGCAGAGCAGGGCTGGGATCCCCATTAGAAAATGGGGAAACCGAGGCAAAGATCCAGTTACTTGCCCAGGAGGTCGGTGTCAGAGCAGGGAGTTGGGAACGGGGACTGCATGGGTGGAGTCTGGGCAAGTGGGAGACAGCAGAGTGCCAGGCCTGGCAGTGCTGTAGGTCAGTGACTGGCTTTGCTGTAGGCTCAGCTGGGACTTTCGCCCCACGCAGGAGTTGCATTAAGCTGCAGAGAGGGGAGATCTCCCATTTACCCCTTGCCAAGGGAGGTCTTTAACTTCTCTGAGTCCTCCTGCCCCGCCCCTCTGCACAGTTATCCCGGGCCATCTGGGAGCCTGTAACCAGCCCCCCCAGGGGCTCCCCATGCAAAGTTCCCCTGGGGCAGGGGGTGGCACGGGGAGGGTGACCACGCAGGCCCCGGCCCTCGAGCCCCAGGAGTTCAATTCCTCCGGAAGCCACAGGCTCTGTGCACAGAGTCCCCCTGGCAGGGGACCGAGCCCTGGGGCCTGCAGCCGAGATGCTCCCCGGCCCTTTTCCCTGCCAGCACCCGGGGGACGGCGCTGAGCCCCAGCCAAGAGCATCCTCCCCGTCCCCTGCTCACCTGTCCGGCTCGGCGGCGCCCCGGCACACCTCGGCGCTGCAGTAGCCGTGCAGGAGGCAAAGCAGGAGGCAGCCGACGTTGAGCACCAGGCACAGGGCGGCCAGCACGGCCGAGACCGGCAGCAGCACCCTCGCCACCCGCTCCGAGAAGGCGCCGGGGGAGCCGGCCTGGGCCTGGGCCCGGCCCGCCTGCAGCTGGAAGAGGAGGATGGAGGCGAGCACCGCCATGAGGGCCGCCAGCGTGCCGAAGAGCAGCAGCGCGGCCAGGGAGCGCTGGGTGTAGGCGGAGGGCATCGCGGGGAGCAGGGGTGAAAGAGGCCCCCGAAAAGTTTGTGCTAAACTTTCTCCCCGCCGCGCGCCCCCTGCCTCTCCCCGAGCCCAGCCGAGGGGACCGGGGAGCGCCGGCTGCAGAGCGCGGAGCCGTCCCGGGAGGAGCGGAGCGGAGCTGGGTCTCACCCCGCCAGAGGAGCCCGGCGCTGCTAATCACACACTGGGGCTTGTCTCTCGCGCGCACACACCTCTGCCCACGTGATGTTTCTATTAATTAGGGATTTCAAACTTTTCCTGGCGATGGAGCAAAGCTCGCTGCGCAAAGGAGGCGTTTTCTCCAGCCTGGAGCCGAGGGCTGCCTGCCCCTCCTTGTGCGCAGTTTGCGTCTGCTCCATTTCACTCCCGCTCTCTGCCCAGCACAGCCAGCTGCGTGCAAAGAAAAGCTGGTGGTTGAACGGGGGACCTAGGCAGAATCTGTGTGGAAAGATCCAACTAGCTCTGCACTTCCCCTCTCTGCCTTTTAATCGTGTTTCAATCCAGCCAGGCCTGGCAGGAGACAGCTGTGTGCTGTTGGTGACAATCTGTTTTGCCGAGAAAGGTTTGTTTGTTTCCTTCAAACAAGGAATAAGCTGGAATGTTCTTGATGGGACCTTTAATTTGGGGACCCAGAATCTGCTCTCAGGTACCCCAGCTTTTACAGCAGGGTCGTTCTATCCGGTTTAGCCGAGTCACTTCTGTTTGACATCAGCAGAACAGAGCCCTTCAAGGGGCCAGATCCAGAGCTGGTGTAAATCAAGGTCACTCTGGATAGCGGTACGTTGATTTACACCAACTCCGAATCTTGCTCCAAACACCTGCGGTCTCCTGATCCAAAACTCACTGCAGTCCGGGGAAAGTGTCCCCTTGATTCCAACAGGGTTTGGATCAGGTCCCGTAGATCAGGATTTGGCACCCGTTTAGCCAGTGCACTGGGCCGGCTCTTGGTGGCTCTGGGAGCTGCTGAGTGCCGCGCGCTTGAAAATCTGGCCTTGGAGGAGCCCTACGGCTTGTCCCTGGCTAGTGAAGGAGAATTTGGACCTGGCTCAAAAGGAGTAACGCCATTAAAGTCGGAGGAGTCCCATTGGCCCAGGGCTTTAGCGTAATTTAGCCAGAAGGAGCATCGAGAACCTTTGGCCTGTAGGAAGTGGGGTCAGTGTTACCTCTGGTTGGTTTGTTTTATCTATAATGGGCCAGATCCTCAGAGGGGGTAAATCAGGGAAGATCTGTTGGCTTCACCAGAGCAAGGTGGATTTGCATCAGCTGAGGACCCATGTGCCTTTCTGTGTTGAAGGGGGAGGAGAGAGATGATATTCAGATGTCCAGGCTGGACCCCTGGCTGCCTGTGCAGCGCACAGCGGCGTCTCCAGCTCCTCTCTTCCTCTCACATTCTTCCATGTGGCTCTTTGTGCAGCCCTTAAGCTGCTCTCCGAAGTTTCATCTTGTCCACATTTTTTCCCTACTGTTCCCATGGCGACTCAGCTAACCCTGACTTCCTGTATGGTGAGAAAATGCTCTCAAGTTCATCAAGGACTTGGATCAACCCTATTAACAAAACTCGCAGGTCTAGGGCGCAGCCCTTGTGTATAGCTAAGCGCCGGTGAGTAAATAGCCCCAGCGGGCATGGGGTGATATCTAGTCCTGGGGAGGAGGATGGGGTAGGAAGAATGGGAAATCTGTCTTGACTGCTTTATGAGAACAACACAATAGCCTAATCCGCCTTCCATTGGTAGTGATGCAGTCAGTCACCCTGGGCGCCTGAATGTATCAGGAGGATCTCACCGCACTTTGCAAGCTATGGGCTCCATTCTGCAGTCCACAGTCAGGCAAAACTCCTATGATCTTGAACATGTTTTGCCTGGTTAAGGGCTAAAATGCAGCCATCTCTGGGGAGGAGCATGGCAGCTGCCTTAATAGCTCGCAGTGACACTTCAGTGTCATTTAGAAATGGAAAGGATTAATACAACATATACGTCAAACTCCAGAGGGAAATTAGAGGCAGAACTGGGTTATTTAAATAGGAACTTGGTCAGGAATGTTCCATGCTTGGGTGGGTGGTTCTGTATGTAGTACTTGTGGCAAAGGATGTCCAGTTCCTGCAGATACTAACAGCTACTTCAGGAGGCACTGAGGGATAAGCCACTCTTTCCATGTCTGCTTCCCTGCAGGTTGTAGGTATTGTCCTGCCATGTGTCCAAATGCAGCATAAAGAAAGCCACAGCCCATTAGGGATGGTCTAGACAGTATTTGGTCCTGCCATGCGGGCAGGGGACTGGGCACGACGACCTCTCGAGGTCCCTTCCAGTCCTAGAATCTGTCATGTACAGCATGGGGCCACTGGAAGGAACTGAGGCTATCGAGGTAGCAGGGACATCTCCAGAGTTAGTGGCTCTATAAATACCATTTCCCATTGCTCGTTGTATTTTTAGCAGGGGCCCTTGCCTGTACTGTGTATGTTTCTGCATAGCCCTCCTGCCCCATAGCAGCAGCATCACAGGTGTAGAAGCAGCACCAGGCATGGGGAAGGGTGCAGAAGGGAGCAGGCGGAGTGGGTCAATCAATAAAGGCTGGGGGGATTGGGTGTTTGGACTCAGGGATTCCACTGCTTTACTGATCCCTTCAAGCCGCCTGGCACTGTAAAAACCAGGCTAGACATGTGACAAGGAGAGAGGCTGTGGGGAGGTTCCCAGGGCTTTTGGCTGGGCCGGTCTCATGAGGTTCCACTGTTCGTGGGCCTGCTCAGAGCCTGGAAACACAGAGACAGGAGCGATAGCAGCAATCAAATGTCTCGTGCTTCCTGTGAGTTTCAAAGGCAGCTTTGGGGTGCTGGTTATTTGATCTAAACGGATTCGCCTGCCCTGCCATTCACCAAATCCCCCAGCACTTCAGGCTGCTCTGTTAGAAACTGGAATGAAAGCAGAGAGGAATTCTGGGAATGGGTTTCCCTCCTCTCTCTTTCCCCATGGTTTGCATGATCTTGTGCTTAAATACATTGTGATGCTCTATTTGCCTTGCTCAGCAGCGCCGAGACCTTTCCACCTGCCCTCTGTCCCCACTACATATGAGGATTTCACTCCAAGGGGGGCATTTTTTGCAGGTCCCCAAAGCAACTGGGTAAATACTCTTGTCAGTCCCCCTGTCCCTTCCTACTCCATGCAGATGAGATGCCTGCAGATTAGATTGCGCCCTAATGCAAGGGAAGGGGACTACAGACTGCTTTGTTTTGTGTCTGTTTTTCTCGTGCTTTTTCTCCCTTCCCACCTAGTCCCCTTTGTACAAGGTGTTAATTGCAAATGAACATCAAGAACACGAGGTGAGCCATGTTCGGCGCTCGGGTGCCGCATTCCTGTTACAGATTAACTGGAAGCTCTTGGTGCAGATGTAGAAACATAGTGGGTTCAGCCATTAGCTGCCCAGTCAGGAGTGCACACGTGAAGAGCAGGGTCACCTCTGGCACGCCGGGGGCCAGAGCCCCAAAGGGTCTCACATGCTCCCAGCCGGGCAGGTGAAACGGCTGAAAGCTACGCAGCACCACACAGCGGCATCTGTGCACACAGCTCTTTAGGAGGACATAAAAATCAGGGGTGCTAACTGCTCCCATCCCTCCCCTTTAATAGAAATGCCAGTAACCCTTTGCTGGTTCCAGAGCGGCAGCCGTGTTAGTCTGTATCAGCAAAAACAACGAGGAGTCCTTGTGGCACCTTAGAGACTAACACATTGATTTGGGCGTAAGCTTTCGTGGGCTACAACCCACTTCATCAGATGCATGGATGGCAGGTATAAATACACAGCACCTGAAAAGATGGGAGTTGCACTTTGGATGCTGCAGCAATGGACAGACAGGCATTCTCCTAAGCATGAACTGACCTGGGTATTTATATAGCCAGAATCACCATAGTATCCGAGCTCTGTCATTTCCCTGGCAGTCTGGATCTCCGTAAGGAACAGCAACCCTTTGCACCGGGGAAATCACTGAGGCGGCGATTGTGACTCCTGTCCCATGAGATATGGCTGTGACCAGCTGTTGTGACACAGGGTGTGACAGAGCCTGACCCCTGCTGTGTGGATGCCTGTTGTGTTAGCCCTTGGATGTGTATAATGAAGACTGACTCTCTGTACATTTGTGAGTTCTGATTTTCCCCATGCTCTCCTCCTAGTTGCTTTTTCTGCTGTGCCCACAGCAATTTCCACCTCGTTAAACGCTGGAATAAATTGCCTAGGGAGGTTGTGGAATCTCCATCGCTGGAGATTTTTAAGAGCAGGTTGGACAAACAGCTGTCAAGGATGGTCTAGATAATACTTAGTACTGCCATGAGTGCAGGGGACTGGACTAGATGGCCTGTCGAGGTCCCTTCCAGTCCTACAATTCTATGACTCTCCAAGAGTCTGGTGCATTTGATTTGGACTTCCTTGCAGTACCACATACAGTGCTTTGCTGCCTACTCTCGCACCTGTTTGTGACCACTTTGCACTTGAGGGTGGGAGATTTTCCAGGAGGTTTAGGAGCACGTTGACTCTCAGTGGGACTCATGCTTAGGCTCTTTTGAAAATCAGACCCTTGACAGGCATCTCTTCTTGCTGCTGCACACAGCCTGGGGTATTATTACTAGTCTATTAAAAATGTCAGGAGCGAGCAAGGGAAGAGAGCCCTCAAGATACATCACTGAGCAGCGAGGCTAAGAAACGACAGGTCTGGACGTTGGTGTTCACTCAACAAAAGGGCCGCTCGAGCCGACAGGGGTTTGCCATCTCTTATAAATATCTCTGAGAAGCAGCAGTGCTTTCCCCTTGGGATAGTCCTCCTGGCTGATGCTCCCAGGGAATCACATTCTTCAGTGTGAAAGCATCCCTCCTCCTAGCAAGGCTGACCCTTCGGTGGAGAGGGGGATGTTTGTATTGCCCATGGTTCACCAGGAGTTTTGGCTGGTCCCAGAAACAGATCCATGGTCCTGGTTCTGCGGGGATGTGTCTCGTCTTCCTGTTGTGTGATCCCTAGAAACACATGCAGACATATTGCAGTGACTCAGACTGCGTACAATCCATGTGCTCTGAGCCGTGAACCACTGGAATGCTGAAGAAGCAGGAAGGACGGTGCGATGCTTAGGACACTAGCCTGGGCATTTGGACACCTGACTTCAATTCCCTGCTCTGCCACAGCCTTCCTCTGTGATCCTGGGCAAGTCTCGTTGTGTCCCAGGTCCCGTCTGTACAATGGGGATATCAAGAGCTGCTGGGAGGATAAATACCTTAAAGATACTCTGGTGATGGGGGCCAGAGAAGTACCTGGACATAGACTGGGGATGCCCAGAGTGCTGGTTACAGGGAGACATCGGCCCTGGCCAAAGTTCTTTCATTCGTAAAAGGATCCTTTGTAAATCCCAGCCCAGGCAATCACTAGCACAGATACTTCCCGCCTGACTTCTTCAGCATAGTCACAAACATTAGCATTGCTGCGGGATGGGCCGTTCTATAAAATAGGGAAACTGAGGCAGGGAGGTTCTGAGATGCGTCCAAGGCCACTGATGGAGTCAGCGTGGGGAGCAGGGGGGCTGGAGCTCTGTATGCACCACTAGGCCGGGTTTGTGTCAGAATCAATCTGCAGAGGACGTGTTGTTCTAAGGCGGGGGTTCAGTCATTGTTATTGCCCTGGCATCATGCTATGCCCATGGGTCGAAGACGGGCCAAGGAAGACTTGCTGCTTAGAGACTTGACACGATCCATCCACCTTTTAGGCAGCCTGACTCTGGGTCTGTAGGCAGCCTAGTTTCCTAGCATCATCCATCAGCTGACTTACACAGAGCCTGTCCAAGCTGCCTCCGTTTGAAACCTCTCCCCTGAAGCTGCAGTGATCTGCCTGGTATGCCAGGATAGAACTCTGCTGTAGTAACATCTGGTGTGTCAGTACCCAGTTCACCTGCTTAGAGAATAGGATTGTATATGGGTCGGGGCTGTTTCTGGTGTAGTCACTTTTCACAAGAGCAAAACGCTAGTGAATCAAGGTGGCTGCATGTTACACTGGTGCAAGTGACTACTCATGGTGTAGGGCAAAATCAGGCCTAGTGCCGTTCAGATTCTGCACACTCCCTGTGCAATGAGCGGGTAAGTGGCTGCAGCCAAAGGCAGCAACCATTGTGGGCCCAGCGACATCTCACATACAACATTGGATCATGCTTTACTGGGAGGGGGAATGTTGGCTGGGGCTCCGGGCTTGTCCCTGACTCTTTTCTAAATGTACCACAGAATCGCTCTGTCCATGCAGGTAACCCACCAGAGACAGGGCGGGAACTCAGTGTAATGCCGGATAGTCATAGACTCAAGGAGCTAGATCTATTTCGTTTAATAAAGAGAAGGCCAAGGGATGACTTGATCACAGTCTATAAGTACCTGCAGGAGGAACAAAATTTGACAATGGGCTCTTCGGTTCAGCAGACAACGGTCTAACAAGCTCCAGTGGCTGGAAGTTGAAGCTAGATAAATTCAAACTGGAAATAAGGTGCACATGTTCAGCAGTGAGGGTAATGAATCATTGGCACAACTTACCAAGAGCTGTGGTGGATTCTCCATCACTGATACTTTTTAAATCCAGATGGGATGTTTTTCTAAACAATCTGCTCTGGTTCAAACAGGAAGTAATCCAGGGAAGGCCCAGGTTCTGCAGGCGGTCAGACAAGATGGTCACACTGTTCGTTTTGGGCAATATGGCCACTGACGGCCTCTTGAGGCCCCTTCCAGCCCTGCATGTCTCTGCCGGCACAAAGCCGTGGCTTGCATTGTGCCATCAGCATTGGGGTCTGAGCCTCAATCTTCATGGGAGATTTGAACCCATGACCACCTCGTGGAGAGGCAACAATGCTACTAATTGTATCGCTGTGGAATTGGTCTCACCTGGGTGGGTAGTATGGTACCAGCCTGCCTCTTTCCACCTCTGCCCAGCAAAAATAAGGTCCATAGACTCTGTTGGAAGCCAGCCTGCTGGCTTTGGCAGGAAGTCGCCTGTTAATTTCCAGACCACCCAACATTTTTGCCCTGGGGGATTTCAGCTCCTTGGCCTGTGTTATTGTAACATGGCCCAAGGTCATGAACCCATAAGCCTGTGCCATTTATTTCCCATCTCCTTCACTGCCATCTGCCTCCTGCACCCGACAGCGGACAGTCAGTGGCAAGATGTGAGCAGAGGCTCTGAATCTGTCTGAAGAAGCCTGGACGATTTGGGAATATTTTTTGGAACACAGAGATTCTGGTGTCTCTGGGCCGCGCTGAGATTTACTCCATTGCTGTCCCAGTTAACAGCCTGTCGTCCAGAGCCCATGGGAGGGAGGGTTTAGCAAAGTGACCAGTGGTCAATTGGATTCACTTCTTTCTGACTTTAGCTGCGCTGCTCCTCTTGCGTAGTTCGGACACAGGTCACAGAACCCTCTGGCAAAGAAGGACGACGACCGAGAGGCCCCAGGTCATTTTGGCACAGAGAGCGCCCCCCATAATGAGATGTTGCCCGAGTTCTTCTGGGTTCGGCCAAGGCTGAGAACACCGTGTGTAAAACAATCCAGGGGGACGGACTAGCTAATGCGTAGCTGGGCTACTCCATATCCGGTCCCAATAGGCGCCTGGAGTAAACAGATGCAACTCCATTGGAGTCAGTGGCGCTGCACCTGATGGAACGGCAGGGATGAGTTTGTCGCACTGACTCTCCCCTTCTTTCTGGATCAACCCCTTTTCTACCTCCTCTGCCCTCTATGGGGCATGAAAACCCGCTTCCCTATTCTGAGTCCGGGCCTCTTTCGAGGTGGGTTAAGGCCAAACATTTGCTTAGCTCTCGTCTCGGGGACAATGCCCAGCAGCGAGGGGGCCCTGACAGGCGTCTTGGCTGTCGTCATCTTGTTGATTTCTCGCTGGGACCTGCTGGCTCTCGCTGCAGAGCAAAGATCTAGAGACAGGAAAGACCTCAAGAGGGAGCCATAAGCTTTTGAGCGCAAGCTCCGAGCACGGAAGGCAGGAGGAGCAGAGACTGGGACTGGCAGTGAAATGACCGGCCAGGAAGCAGCCTGCCCAGGCCACTAGATCCACAGAGCCGAAAGCTTTCACCGGCCCACCCACCGCCTCAGGGGGAGGGCACAAACGTTGCAGCTGGTTAACCAGCCCTGACCCTCAGGGACACACCTCTGGGCCACCCCAGGTGTCCACATTGCTGGGCCCCCTTCGCTGGCAGGCTAAGGAGAGACCAGACTGCCTGATTGAGCTCCTGAGTCTCAGGCCTGCAAGAGCAGGGGTGTCTCAGGGCAGGGCGGGGGCAGCGGGGCTCTCTCCCGGCCAGAGGCCTATTCTGTGATCCAAGCAGCTCTTAGGAGACCCCAGGATACAAGGGTGTCATTCCACACACGTTTCAGAGTTCATGCTCTCTGTATGTGTGTTTATATATCTCCTCAATATATGTTTCACTCTATATGCATCCGAAGAAGTGGGCTGTAGTCCACGAAAGCTTATGCTCTAATAAATTTGTTAGTCTCTAAGGTGCCACAAGTACTCCTGTTCTCATTCCACACACGCTGACATATCCTCTGCACTCCCTCCCCTTCCAGGATCAATTAAGATTATGAGCGAGGCTAATTAACACCCTGCTAATTGCACTCTGCAGCCCTCTATAAATCACAAGATTTATAAGCAGCCAGCAGCCACTGGCCTGGGAAAGATGCTGCTCTCGGGTACCCAGAGCTGCCGGTAAGGCGAGTCTCTCCCAGCGTTCAGGATGGAGAGACCTTCCACCTCGCTCCGCTTCCCCTCTCACACCTTGCTGCTCCCAGGACTGCTCCTTCATCCCGAGGCAGCTCACGGCCTCTCGGGAGGATCCCACAGAATTCACCCAGTGCCTGTATTCAGGACATAGGACCAAAGCCCAGCAGGAGAGCTGACTGTCGCTAGACGTCCTGGACATACCAGCATGGCAGGAGGAATTGGCCCAGCAAGCTAGTATGCTCTCCCCATCGATAGCGCCTGAGGGCGGCAGGCAGAGAAAGGCCCCCAGCCCGGCAGATCCCTGCCAGAGCTCTGAGTGGCAGCCAGACTTCTCTCCGCTCAGCACGGTGATACTTGTGCATCGGAGCTCAGCGGTTTGAATGTTGTGCCAGGCAACATTGCACCGACCGCTGCCTCGGCTCCCTCTTCCCCAGTGACTTTGCTGCCGCCCCTTCAGGGCAAGAGCGCAGCCCCCGGGGCTCCTTCAGTCTTTGGCTTCTCTGCCGTGGCTTCCTGCAGGGAAGCTGACTTGTGCCACAGGCAGGTCTGTTCTGTGGACATCTGCCTGGCTGGGAATTGGACTGAGCTCCATCCGCTGACCTCACACAGGCCACCAAAGACCTTCCAGTTGATTGGCTTTTGGTCACTACCAGCACACCAGCTGGATTTGGACGGGTGACTTAGAGGTGTCCCGTCCCCCTAAATCCTGGGGCAGCCAGTCTCCCCAGCACTAACCATTCTAAGGAAGCAGCAGACCCTATCTGGGCCTTTGGAAGGGTTGGTTTGGGACGTCCCATAGAAATTTTGTCCTGTTGTTTATCCACCCAAGTTTATTCGCTACCTGTGGAAACTGGATGAGTCTCAAAGCCATTGCGGTAACCTGCCTGCGTCCTTTAGAGTTTTACTTTCAGGGCTGGGAACTTCGGGTTAATGGGTGGGGGCGTTCATTATGCACAGACTCTCCCTGGAGACAGGAGCCATGTCAGCCCAGTGTGACCCTGCATGGGGCTGGGGAGAGAGTGTATTTCCTGACAAGCCCTTTCTAATCCAGCATCCCACCTGGTAGCTAGGCAGCTCCTATCACGTAACTAGAGCCTAGACGTTGCATCAGTTCCATTTAGCTGCTGTAAACAGTGGTGTTCTCCAGGGCCCCCAGTGCTCCCCCAAGGCTTCTGAATCCAGCTGCCAGGACAGCTCCTTACCGCTGTCTGGAGCAGAGCTGGAGCCATGCTGAATGCCCTGTGCAGGGGAATGGGAAGTACCTTTCTGGTCAAACCGTTCAGCATCCAGTAGCACTCAGTGTAGCTCGTGAGGCCAGTGCAGACACATTCCCTTCCCGGGGGGTAAGTAGGGTCTGCCGGATGATGGCCAGCAAACCCAGCTGGCCTGGGACAAACCTATTCTCGCTTCTGCCCCATGGGATTGCACCTCCCCCAGACTGCAGGTCTGAAAACGCCCAAGGACTCAAAGTGAAACTCTGCCAAAAGCCCCAGTTCCTTCCCCCCAGCCAGCCCCACCCTGAACTTCACCAGCCTCAGCCCAAATTTCAGGGTTGTAACCACATCTGAACCAAGAGTGATCACGTTTATTACAGTCACACCCAGAGGCACAACAGCCATCAGAACGCCACTGGGTAGGTGCTGCACAGACACAAAGGGCGACCCAGTCCCTGTCCCAAAGAACTCACAGTCTACGTAGACAAGGGGTAAGAGGGGAAACTGAGGCAGAGAGCAGGGAAGTGACTTACCCAAGGCCACCCAGCAGGTCAGTGGCAGATCTGGGAGTAGAACCTGTCTCCTACATCCCTGTCCAGGAACGAAGGTCCATTCCAGTTGCTCTCGGGCATCACTTGGGTGACTTCCCAGCTCTTGTAAGAAGCCTTGTCTGGAGCAGAAGCCAAGAGTTGGGTCCAGCTTTGCTTTCACGCAGATGAGGGATTATTCCATTCACCAGCAACATAGTGCCCTGGGAGGTCCAAACTTCTCTTGACTCTTAAATCCACTGTGAAGTTCCCCCTCGCCCAGCCCTGGCTGCCTTCGGGGCCTGTCGGTACCGGGGATCTGTGCACTGGTGTCACTGTGCAGATGCAAACCCCCAGTGTTAGAAGCACTTGATTGCTTTCAGACTGGAATAAACTGCCCGGGTGCAAGTCTTGGGTCATCCTGGTGCAGCACATCTGCCCTGGGGGTGTAGATTCCTCAGAACAGATATCCACAGTACTGATAGACCCTTGGGCTTGCTGTTTGGTGCAGACTTTTTGTTCCATGTGTGCTTGACATTCGCATGCCTATTGCCATCCAGCTAGTGGCCAGATGCCAGAGAGGTGGAAACCCCTTGGCCCCAGGCTGGACCCGCAAGGCTGAAATGAATGAGGGCTCATCGGGAAGATGACTGCACCAGAAAAGCCAAAGGGTCTGGTCAGGAGCTGTGCTGTGAAGTCACTCTGTGTGCATTGAAAATGGTGCCTTGGGGGTCTCACACGCAGGCCATCTTCTGTTACTAGAGAGCTGGGGGAAACGCACCACTGGGAAAGCAGGGCTAAGAAACCAATCAGCCCTGTTATCTCTGGCGTGGAGCACAGCAAATTGTTCACACTGTCCTCACATGCTCAACATCCCCATGTGTCAGAGAGACAGGCAGGGCAAATTTTGCTGGTGATAAAGTTTCTTGCTACTCTTCTCCCATGAATCTAGACTGGCACCAGGCTGGAATTTTGCCATTTCTTTGCATTTGAGGTGGAGGGATGTTTTGCTTTCCAGAACTGACAAACGTTTTGCCTCGCTCCAGATTCATAGCACCAGTCCTCGGGCGGGAGATTCACCGCTCATGGTGGGAGTGATCGCGGTGAGGTTTCACCCAGATTTTATCTGTTTTTAACCTGATTAAAAGCAGCATCAGAAAGCTGCTGCCTGGGAAAAGCAACCATGGACTGTAGTATCCATCCCATCTGGGGCAGGATTCAGCTGCCCTACTGCGTTCCCTCCAAAAACCTTGCCCCACGGTGACCCCCCCAAACCTACCCTAGGGCAAGATCACCAGTAGAACTCAGAGAGGAGTTTGAGTCAGAGACCAGTCATGGAGATTCGCTTTTGTTTGACGTCCCATCATGAGAGATGCTCAGGGCTCATTCTTGATCTGCTCCAGATTAGGTCCTAGCAGGATTCCAACAACAGCTTCCCCTCTCGTAACATGAAGATAATGAGACTGACCTTCCTTCGTGATGCGTTGTGGGGATCCAGGGATGAAAAGCCCTGGCTAAGAGCTAAAAACGAATGGGGTGCACCTTGTGCTCAGCTTCTGTTTATAAAGGGTTAATAAAGGATTAGTAGATGTTTCGGTAAATGGCTGATCAGTTACCACAGGTCACTAGGTTACTTACAACCACAGTTATAACCATCTATAGCACCTTCTACTCATGTCTAACATGCTTCGAGCCCCTAGACGTGTGACCTATTAGGATTCGTTGTCATTAGAAAGGCTCAGTCAGTCCGCTAGTAATGCTGTGTAAAGTGTGAGGGTCAGAGACGAATGGTGCGATAATACAAATAATTAATAATCAGGGAACGGTTGTGTTAGGCGCTATTAAATCTGGCCAGTGCAGGGTTGTTTCTTACATTGGGCCTGATTTTCCCTGCACCATTTCCAGTCATTTACCCCCATGCAGTCTGAATGTAAAACGCAGCTATTCTGATCTGACAACACTTTGCACTGTTGTGTCTGCACAAGCTGGAGGGCAAAGGAGAATCTGGCCCATTAGATGCGGTGCTTTAACTGGCTGAGTTTGAAATGTCTCGGGCCCCAGAGAGAGATGCACTGATAATACCCTGTAACATTCCAGCCCCTAACACCCTGGGATGTGCTTAGAAGAAGGGAGATTTCAGCAGTTTCAGCTTCAGCTATTCCACTGTGACTTTGCCCTGGATTATTTAGATCTCGCTATTGTGAGGCCTTGATTGCAGTTTAGAACAATAAGCCACTAAAAATGGTTTGTGGCAATAATTATCTCAGACTTTGCCTTTGCTCTGGGCATATCCCTGGGAAGCCAGCTGGATCTTCTCTCACTGGAGAGCAGCAGCTTCCCGTTTGGTCGCTCAGCCCATCTCTGGCACCCTCGCACAGTGTAGTTTTTAAAACCCCCTGTCCGTGTTGCATTACTTTCTGGGCCCCAGAGGGGAGCAGGGGGTGGTGCCAGGCCAGGTCCAGGGTGTGGCTGGGACTGGACCTGAAACCAAAGCGGAAGGGTATGGGTGGGAAATAGCTTTATTTGAAGGGAATAAGGAAGTGTCGGGGTTTGTGTCTGCGTGTGTATTATTATTGACATGTATTATGGTGGCACCTAAGACCCGCAGTTATGCCCCAGGGCTCCAGTGTGCTAGGCACTGTGCAAACGTAGACCAGAAAGAGAGTCTGTGCCCCAAAGAGCTTCCAGTTTCAGTAGGCCCGTGTGCTTGTGTCTGTCTGGGATTTAGTTCAAAGAATAGTATGGCCCTTAGCACTGTGAAAGGGGTCGGACCGACAGATCTGGAGCATAGAGCCCTGT
Organism: Trachemys scripta elegans; assembly: GCF_013100865.1. Classification (NCBI taxonomy): domain Eukaryota; kingdom Metazoa; phylum Chordata; order Testudines; family Emydidae; genus Trachemys; species Trachemys scripta. The sequence continues at coordinate 2,507,004 of NC_048319.1, read as the reverse complement.
CTGCACCACCATGGCATGGCACAGACGGAGTCAGGGCAAACTGCCCTCCTCTTCCACAACCTCCCATCCCAGCTTGTGAGTCCACCTTTAGGAAGGAACAGGGACGTCAGGCCCAAGGGCAGCTCAGACCTGGATGTCAGCTCAGACTGCTGCCAAGGAGACAGTTATACTAGAGTTCCTGTTGTGAGGTTGGTCCTTGTCCTGAGCTGAGACCCCACCAACTCATTGCAGAATGTCTGGCAGAATTTGAATGCGTGGCCGAGAGGTGAAATGCTCCACCTCCCGTTTCCGAATTGGAGGTTCTGTTGTGGCACCAAGAAAGACCACATTGTTTGGGGGAAGGGGAGGGCCCTGTCATCCCTTTGCTTGGTGGCTCGCCCCATGTCATACAGCGAAGAGTGCCAGAGTAGAAGGGAGGAGACTGGCTGCCAGGTGTTTTGGAGTGGACCCTGCTGGGAGGGGAAGGGAAGTCAGAATGGAGGGGGTTGGAGTGGGGCTTAAAGAAGGAGGGGAAATCTTAGGTGCTGATAAGATTTTCTGATCGTTTCAAGCATTTTCTGGGACTTGACTGGGCGGAGGGAGGTCATTTAAAATGTAACAGAGTCAAAAAACAATAAGGCCCTGGCATTTGTGTCACCCTCCCCAGGGTGTTTGCAAGCCTGGATTACACCTCATAGCCCTCCCTTGCTGTGTAGGGAAAGTCTTGACTGCTATTTAATTCCAGAGCTGACAAGAGAACCCAGGCGTCCTGAGTTCCAACCCCTCTGCTCTAACTACCAGACCACACTCTCTCCCACTCAGAGGAAAGCACCCAGGCGTCCTGAGTCCCGGTCCTCTGCTCAAACCAATAAAACCAGTGTCCCACCCATTTCCAGTGCCACGAGCTGCTCAGCAAACCTAATCAAGGGAAGCGCAAGGGCCAGATTCTGCACAGACTTGCAACCTGTGACGCCAAAGACATTTCCCAGGGGGTCCGTCAGCCTCGGGCTTGGCCCCCAGTGAGTAAAGCTGTGGACTCTGGCAGAGTTCAGATTCCTGGCCAGCTGCTTGCCAGTGGCTCTGTGGCATTCGTGATGTACATCAGAGGGGCTTCCAGCTGCAAGGCTGACCCATTGATTCACTGAGACGTGGGGTAAAAGTACTGAGATAATCACAGCACATGCCTATTGTCCCTGGAAACTCCAGGCATGAGACTAGCTGGCCCAGATTTTCAGTGTTCTCTGTTTTGGGGCCTGAGATGCATGGATCCATGGCTCGTTTTAATAGCGCCTTCCTGGAAACGGACACACTTCAGCAGCCTGGCGCTTTGTAGCAGACCTGCCAAACCTGTGACAAAACTGCAGAAATTGGGCTTGGTTTTGGCTTAATTGGCTTGTGAGTTGCTTGTTGGCTAGTTTTTGGCTTGTAGCTTGTTTGGCTTATAGCTTGTTGCTTCTTTTTTTTGATCGGCTCCCGGTAAGCAGAGTCAAGGGGGGGGGGCAAACAGGGGTAAGGGGCAGGGAGAGAGTCAGGGGTGCAGCAGGCCCACCACAGTCCCAGACTGCATGCCGGGGGGATCTAGTCACATTGAGTGTTGGGGTTCTTAGGGACTGGCTTGTTTTGAAATGGGATTAGCTTGATTTTTGGCTTATTGTGAAAGTCGGGGTGCTTATTTACCCTGTGAAAATTGGCAACTGTGCTTTGTAGCCAGTAGTTCCACTGCTCATCCTTCAAGCTTCCTCTTACGCTCCCTCACATGATGTCACCACAGCACGTCTGCCCCCACTCAGGTTTCCTCCTACCCCCGATCAGTATTGTTATTAATCATGTTTATTATAGTGGTGCCAAAGAATGAAGCCCCATTGTGCTAGGTTCTGTACAAACATGGCATTGCAGATGGTCCCTGCCTCAGAGAGCTTACAATCTAAATAAACAAGACAGCCACAGGGCAGGAGTGGAAACAGAGGGGCAGAGAGGGAGGGATTCACCCAAGGTCAGAGGTGGGAATAGAGCCCCATTCTCCTGGCTCCCAGGCCAGGCTCAGGCTGGGGGAAAGAATCTAACACACAAACACAGGGAACAACTGTCAGGTTAGTTCCACACTATTTTGGGGCGGGGGAGAGGGGAGGTTGTTACTGGGGGGAGGGAGGGGAGGTAAGTTAAATGGAAGGGAAGGGGAAGGAGTGGGACGGGGCAGGTGTGGAGTGAAGCTCTAGTGACTAGGCTGCGTGGGAGGGGAAGGATTGGAGCAAACAGCCAGTGAGCTGCAAGGGAAAGTCCACTGTGACTTGCTGTAGGAAGTTCTCTGAAATGATGACCAGAGGTTCTTGCTTTGCCTGGACCCCAGATCCAGGCCCCCTCAGATCCAGAAATCCCAACCCCTGATCTAGAACCCCCCCCCCCCGATCCAGGCCCCAAGGCCCAGAGCCTCCAGCCCCCTGGATGCAGCCCCCTCCCCTGCACACAACCCGCCCCGCCGCAGGAGTCATTCGTGTAGGGATCCCAGCTGCCTTGCCACAGCCCCGCCACGCTGAGGGGCGGAGCTACGAGAGACACTTTTCCAGCCAGCCGCCAATTGGAACACGGCCCGGCGCTTCTATGCAAATAGCCTGCCGGAGCTTCTCCAATCAGCGCGGCGGGAGGGGCGTGGCTATGCAAAGGACGGTCCGTGCCGCCCGGGAGCCAGACCCAGCCGCGAGCCGGGCAGCTGGAGCCGCCGTGACTTTTCAAGCCACTTTTGCAGTTCGGCTCCCCCCCGAGCCAGTGACAGCGCCGGGCCGAGCCGAGCCGAGCCGGGCCGGGGGCTGCGCTTCGCCTCCTCGCCACCCAGCCGGGGCCGCCGCCCTGCCGGAGCGGAGCAGCCGGGAAGTTTCGGGGCAAAGCCCCTGACCAGGTGTGTGGGTGAACGGGGGCACCTTGGGCAGGGTGCCCAGGGAGGGGCGCATGGAGGCGGGGAGGTGACTGCCAGGTACAGGGGACAGCGGCGCTTCCTCGCCTACCACATCCAGTCCCCGCGGAAGTTAGGTCGGGTGTACCTGCCTCCGCCGGGGTCGGCTGCAGACCACCTGCCCCCCGGGAGCCTTTAACCTCCTCCCCCTGTCTGCAGGACGCAGCATCTTCACGGGTCTCTTCTGCCCCTCCCCTGGGTGCGCGGCCGGCTCCCTCGGGGGGAGGGTCCGAGCCTGGCACCCTAGGAAGCGCACGCAAGTTCGGACCTTTGGCGATACCTAGCCAGGCGCTGAGCCGGGAGGGCATTCACACCCTGTTTCCTTTTGCCACGCAGATGGGGGGAGGGTGGGGTTGATGTGATTCTCCCTTGCAGAGCTCGATTCCCCGTGCCCAAGAGGTCTAGGATGTGATTTGTGCCTCAAGGTTCAGCGTGATGGGAGGGCAGAGGGGCTAGTGGGGGATGGGGGTTTGCTAAAGCCCAATCTATATTCCCTTTGGGGAAACTACAGAAATGCGGTGGCACAGAAAGTCTGAGAGTTTGGTGGCCAGGTGCTGTCACTGAAACTATCTGAGGGACAGTGATGGCACAGGGCAGCCTGCCCGCTCCAGCATCACCGAGATACCCCAAGGGGCCGGGGGGATCCTTTGAAAATGCCACGTCTTGACCCATCTCCTGTGGCCGCCCTGCGTATTAATCGCACATTTCCTCGCTGTCGTCCCTACAGCTATGGCTGGGTTTTGGAGTCCTAAACCAACATTGCCAATAGTGACCCAGATTTTCCATGCCTCCCTTTCTGGGCGGCCCTGTAATGAGACACCTAAGCCAAGATTTTCACTAAGTGGGACCCATGGTTAGCCTCCTACATCGTATGCAGGCACCTAAGGGGAGCAGCCAGATTGTCAGAAGTGCTGAACGCCCAGTATCACCAGTGGGACTGACTGGGAGCTGCTGGGTGCCTCTGGAAATCAGGCTATTTGGGTAGGCGGCTCTCATCGACTTTGGCTGGAGTTTGGATGCTCAGCGGTTCTGAAAATCCAGGACAAGGGTCTCTAGTTGGGCATTCAAAGTCAGTGCTATGAAAGACTATGTGAAGGCTGGACTGAGCAGGAAGTGGTCCAATAGAAAGGGGCCTGGCTGGATACTTCTGAGACCCTGGTTCTGCCACTGACCTGCTGTGTGACCTTAGTCAAGTCACTTCCCCTCTCTATTCCTCCTCCTGGCCTCTGCCCATCATGTCTATTTAGACTGTAAACACTTTGGGGCAGGGGCTTTCTCTTACTTAGGATGAAATCCTGGCTATTAAAATCAGTGGGAGTTTGGCATTGATTGTAATAGGGCTGGGGGGTTCACCTGTTTACACAGTGTCTAGTGCAATGGGGTCTCAATCGGGACCTCTCGGTGCTACTGTTTTAGAAAGCTGGAGGCATTTCTGAGGCTACCAGATTTGCTGCTAAGTGCTGGGAGTCAAAGGGACAGACAGAGCTACTGTAGCCATGCCAAGGCCTTGTAGCTGTGTGTTTGGGCACTACTTAAAGTTTTGCTTAAGTGGCCTGTTGTTTTATGGATCGTGTTCTAAAAAAAGTCTGTGGTTAGCTTTGCGCTTGACAGTTATTTTTACTTTTGTGTCTGCTCAGAGAGGAACGTCTGAGTTTAACCCAAAAGTGCAGATTGTCGTAAAAACGCAGTGCCCCTCTGTTAGTGCCATTTGCCGTGGGTCTCCAAGCACCGTACAGACCACAACTAATCAGCTAGGCCTCTCGACCCCCTCGTCCGCTCTGCCACGCCCATTGTAGAGCAGGTAAACTGAAGTACAAAAGGTTGACGGTGTTTGCTCAAAATCACAGATATGCTAAGGCAGCAACAGATCTGGCTCCCAGACTCCTGCTCCAACCCCTAAGCAAGACTGTCTGTCTCCCACTGTACACTACGCATCACTGCTACCGTGGAGCTCAGATTCACAGAGTACTTGCTCTCCAAAAAATAACCTTCATGTCCCTTGACTTTCTCGGCGGTATCTAAATGCACAGCATGTAGCAAGTTGTAGCAGTAAGGGCTGCTTCCTCCAGGTGTATGTTTGGCCCCAGATGACTTACAGGTATCACAGGAAAACATTGAGGGGCAAAGGTTCTTTATACTGATTGACTGATTTCTTTTTTTTTTTTTTTTACTTGATTTCAAATGCCATCTGCTGCATTGGGCACTTCCAGCGGTAATTAAAACGCACACTAGAAAACCATGGTCCACACCTCACCTCCATAGCAATACTGACACCAGGCGTCCTGCCACGCAGCCCTGTCTTGAACTCCAAGGAAAAAGGGTGGCTTTGCCGGCAGCCTGGCCTCTGGCAGGCTAAAGGGAGGGAAGTGTGGATAACGTTGGATACCTACGGCCCTGATTCTGTCTCACGATCACCTAGAACTACCCCTGGAGCCTGTGCCAAGTCTCATGGACTGCAGGGGGATGCAGGATCAAGGTCTCATTCTGCTTTAATTTAACATTATGGGTCGTGCTGCCCAAAGAGTATTGCCCGTGCCCAAGAATCTACTTACAGGATGTATTAAGTTGCTGGTGAGACCCAGCTTTGCAAGCTAGCTCCCCAGAGCAAATATTTACCCAGGGTCTGTGGTAGGTGGGCCCGGAATCTGATCCACGCTCCTCTGTTTATTATAAGCATAGGCAGTTTCCAGCAGAAGCCCCTGCCTGTCTGGTACAAGTGCATCTTATTACCTTAAACTTCCTCCCTGGGGACAGGTCCAGCAAATCTTCTGCTGTATTCTGCTGCCCACCTGCAATTGATTTCCGGCAAGACCCTGTCTCTGAGAGCTTTACTCTTATAGTGATGGAAAGTTTCCTAGGGCGGCTAACTTTAGAGAGGGGTTTTCACGGGTAAGAAATTAATTTTGCAGCTTGCTGGTGAGATCTGTGCAGTGTCTGGAGGGCAAGAACCTCCTGCTTCAGAGCTTCAACCAAGCTCTAGCTGTTAGACACCAGGATGACACCTCGTAGGTCCCATTATCCCTCATCTGCTACTGCAGGGTTCTTATACCTACCCCTAAAGCATCTGATGCCGGCCACTGTCAGAGACAGGATAGACACTAGATGGGCCACGGGGCTGACCCAGTCCAGCAATCCCTGTGTTCCTCCAGCTAATCAAACCGGTTACAAATCACATGCAGTTCAGCTGCTCTCTGTGTACCGGGGAGACTTACATTTTACTCCCGTGCCTGCAGGATCAGAGCAGCTGACTTGGGGACTGAATTGGGGTGGGAGAGAGTGGAGGACTCTGGGACTGTCCTTGGAAATTCTGGGCGCTCTGGGGCAAAGGGAGGCAGTCAAGGCTGGCAGGCCCCAAATTTGACATAAACTTAAAATAGTGTTTGGGGGAAATTATCTTTCCCACCCCCCACTTCCTCCCCCCTTGAAAAATCTCTTGGTTCCTCAGCTGAGGGCCCCCTTTCCACCTCTCCCAGGATGCTGGCCCAGCCAGTGTCTGTGACACACAGCCGCTGGCTATTTCAGTGCTGGGGCCTTGCCCAGCATGACACCCTGGAGTGACAGGGAGCAGCGTCTGCTGGAGACGGGGCTGGAACAAGGAGCTGTCCCTATATCCCCATAGGGACCATGAGACTCCGGTTCTGTATCTTGAGCAGGCCCGCGAGGTGAAGTGGAGAAACATGCAGCCGTCAACAGGGGCCTGCATGTAAAGACCTGGGGTGAAATCCTGGCCCCGGTACAGTCCAGGGCCAAACTGCCATTGGTGTCAAAGCGGCCCAGGATTTCACCCGTGGCGCTATGCCGAGGAGCCCCAAGCACAAGGCGAGTTTGCAGTGATCAGGAGGATTCACTCGGGGGGGCTGCTGAGGGAGGCTGGACGCCTGATCAGCCAGTGCTGGGGTGTGTGTGTGGTGGGGGAAGGCAGAGAATGAGTCTGGGCACCATGGTGATCGGCGCATTAGAAACAGGCAGCCGGGGGTGCTGGGAGCAGGGAGCTAGGCAGAGATCTTAGAGGTAAGCTGGCTGGCAGGTGGGCTGTATGGCTGAAGCCACAGGAGAGAGGGAAGTGAAGGCGGCGTCAGGGCTGTGCAGAGGAAGGGAGGGGGAGCAGGGGAGCTGGGAAAGGGGGGAGGAGCAGTCCAGAGTTTGGGGGTTGGAAAAGCTTCATCACCAAACTTCTAAGGGTTCCCCCCCACACACCCCGTGACTGGTGACCGGCGTGTTCATTCACACCCTAGCTCTCCTCCCTGTAGAATGCCCAGGCTGAGGACGGGTCCTGGCCCTGGGACAGTCAGAGCAGTGAGGGGTGCAGAGGGGTCAGGGATTATTATTTGTAACCCTGGGGGTGAAATGGGGGCAGGGCGGATGGGGTTTGCATGGGATCAAGGGCTGGGGAATCATTGGCACAGTGGGGTTGGACATGATTTAAATCCAGCTCAAGACGAAACAGCATGAAGATAAATCTGAGCTTTTCCTTGTGAGCCTTGTCGAGTGGGGGCAGGTGGGATCGTCAGCACTTGTCTGAACAAAAATAGTTAACTGCTCCCAAGTAACGTGTGGCCTGGAACGCGTGGCCCAGCACCCGTAACCCTACGATAACAAACCGGCACACGCGGCCCAGCACCCGTAACCCTACGATAACAAACCGGCACATGCGGCCCAGCACCCGTAATCCTGCGATAACAAACCGGCACACGCGGCCCAGCACCCGTAACCCTGCGATAACAAACCGGCACATGCAGCCCACTGCCCATGACCCTACAATAGCAAACCAGCCTGCACGGCCCAGTACCCATAACCCTACAATAACAAACCCACACGCGTGGCCCCGTACCCGTAACCCTACAATAACAAACCGGCCCACACAGCCCAGCGCCTGTAACCCTGTGTGATGATCCATCAACCTATAATACATTGATGTGCTCAGCCCCTGGCCAGAACTCTACAACAACAAACCCGTGGACTTTCCAATGTAACAAACAAAACAAAACTCCCAGCTGAACCATAGAAGGTGTCAGGCCAGAAGGAAACAGAGGGTGTTTGGGTTTGTCTGTGAGTGTTTATTTATTATTGCTATTGCGGTACAGTCTGGGAGCCCCATCAGGACCCCATTGCGTTAGGTGCTGTATAAACACAGAACAAAAAGACAGTCCCATCCCAAAGCTCTACTACTCTAAGGTTGTGTCCACACTGTGCACTAGGGGAGTGATTCTTCTGCTCGTGTACATATGCTGGCGCTAGCTCTCCTCGCGCTGAGTATAAATAGGGTGTAGCCGTGTTCGCAGGGGGGCAGCAGTGGAGGCATGGCTGCACTGTGCCGAGTACACGCCCGCTGGAAACCAGGGGGTACATATTTGGTCTGGCTCAGCCTTGCCTCTGCTGCCGCTACTCCTGCGATCACGGCTGCCCGGCTGTTCTCAAGTGTGTGTTCACAAGCAGGGGAATCGCACCCCTAGCTCGGCGTGTGAAGGCAGCCGAAGTGCGTGTTTGTGTTTCATCCATTTCTAAAAAGACCAAGCCTTCTCCTTCTGGTACAATAGAATCCTCTTCTTCCTGCTTCAAGCAGGGGGTTGGACTAGATGACCTCCTCAGGTCTCTTCCAACCCTGATCTTCTATGATTCCATCGCAGTTATTTTTGTAACAGAAAATACTCCACCCTCTGCAGAAGTTTCACTGTAAGTGGATTTGCAACGAGGCAACCGTGATGCATCGAAACAATGTAGGACTTTCATTCTGCATCACTGACAGCATAGCTGGGCTCCTTCTGTGCAGGCACCCCGGCGTGGCCGGTGCAACACTTCACTGCACTTCTGAATGTGTGCAGTACATCATCCAGCAGCCCCTGCTGAGGAGGAAGTGGTGGTGGTGGGAGACAGGATTCCATTTTGCTGTCTGTTGATCCATAAGATGGATCAGGATTTTAAGAGAGAGACTGGGGTGGGGGAAGAACCAAGCTTGCTCAGTCTATAGAGGTCTCCTGTGTAGGGGTGATGGATTTTCAAAAGTTTTTTGAACCTGATTTTTAAAGGATGCTGCAAAAAAAAAAAAAAAAAAAAAAAAGGAATTGTGAATGCAAATGGCATGTGCCCTGTTAACCAGTCTGGCTCACAAACTGGGCTGTGAGTAGAAGCAGGTGTCTCATGCAATATCCTGACCTCCTCTGATATTTCGCTCTTTTATTATTAAGTGTTCCCACTTTGTTTCCTCAGGCTGAAATATTTGGGGGTTCTGTCAAGTGCAAAGTAGGCTCCAGTTTCTTTAAAAGAAATGGAATATAAGGATTGATGTGTATCTAAGGCCTATCACCCAAAGATCCTACAAACTATAAAAGGTGATTGCTTTGCCCACTGCTGAAATGCAGCCACTTCAGGGGTGTTACCCAGCTTCTCTGTAACAGCGCACAGCAGTGCTACGCAGCAGTCTCAAGGAGGCAGTGAAGAGGGTGTGATTCTTCGGGAGGCAGAATGTAATTAGCCTGTTGGAATTTGCCCAGGACCCCACAATTAATGCCCTGGCACTTGTGAAAATTTCTGGTGCTGCTTTGAACCTGTGTGTGTGAGAGTGAGAGAGAGTCCTTGCTGGAAGACCGAATACGTGCCGTCGGTGCATTTAACACTAGTCAAACTCCCAGGATCTGATCTGTGCAGTCTAAACCCCATCTGTGTAGTAAATCTATTAGAAGATTCAAACGTTTTATCCTCTGCAGAAGTCTCTTTCATTTTGTTTCCTTAGGCTGGAATCTCAGTGGCACTGGTTCCCCCCTCTCTCTATCTGCACAGTTCTGTGCTGCATTTCAGACTCTCTGGTTGATCCTGGTTTGTTGTTTAAACAAGCTATGGAAAGCAGGAAGCTTGTCAAACTCTAGCAAAAATGCTGGTAAACTTTGACTTTTCCTGAGTTGGACTTGGGCTGCTGTTTGCATTATGAGGCCCCAGAAACTGAGAGCAACCGTCCCTTTGAGACTGGCAAGAGAAAGGAGCTCTGCTGGTTGCAGCATCTCTGGGCTATGAAGGGACAGTTCATCAGAGTCACTGTGCTGGGGATAGGAGCTAGGCAGGGTAAAATGCTGCTTTAAGCAGAATTCGGTGTGAAACTCGCATGAGGAGATGGAGCCCCAGGCATAAAGGAGCAGAACTTTCCCGGGGTGTCCAGGGGGTTCAGATATGGGTTTGATTCAGGCCCACGTCAACGAGTCAGCCCCCAAGTGAAGCAGAAGATCTGTTTGGCACGATCACCAGGGATTTACCGGTTTTGCTGGGAGTTGTCTGTCCGGGCTGGTGCAGGAGACTAGAGCTGCTTGGGAAATCATGTGTTTTTCACAGCAAAATATTTTGATGAAAATGATTTTTTCCCCTCATTTTTGTCAATATTTTTCTTTGCCATTTGGGGAGGGGGGGCTTGTAAAAACAAAACAAAACAGAAACAACCAAAACTCCAGGCCCCCATCCATCCAGAATTCGTTTAAAACCAACAAATCTTCAGGTTTGGGGTTTTTGACAAAAACCTGAACACTTGTAACAAAAAATTACATTTTTACTGAAAATTTCTGTTTTTTTTTTTTTTTTCAAAAATGCTGTTTTCCATCGAAACAATATTTTGATGGAAGAACGTTGTCCTAGTTCTAAAAGAGACACTGGTCTGACTTTGCCAAAAAGTTGCTTTTTGCAGATGGCACAGAAATGCCCGTTTTTGGTATTTCAGCATCGGGTGTGTTAGGGAATATCCTGTGTGTGTCTCTTCTTGTTGTACCTTTCCCCCACTTGCGGATACAGTCTAACACGGCTGCTACTCTGAAAGATGTCAGAGCTGTAATCCTGGGATCTAAAAACAGGGAGAAACATGCAATTTCATCTCTTTCCACCCATAAGGGAGAGAAATGAGCTAAGAGAAAACTCCCCTGGCTGAATCCCACTTGGTGCTCTCCCTGGCTTTGCTGGAGAAATGCAGGCACAATGCAGGGTTTACTGGGCAAGTGGTTTGAAAGCCAGAACTGCTGATTGTGACAGTTGGTCACCAGGTGACACACTTGCAAAAGCAAAGCCACCCTTGCTAGACACCAGACTCATGTCTGTCACGTCCTGGTCTCCTCAGTAGGTGGGGAGCATTTCAATGGACAACCAAATAGCTGAGAGTTTTCTGCTGAAGATGGTGCCGTGTTATTTTGATAGGAGCTGTGGGATTCCGCAGGCCTTGAATTACCCTCCTGGCTGTTTTCGCTGCAGTTAGTTAGTTACCGCAGTGGATAGAGAGGGGCTTGGTGTCTCGCATCCATTCCTAGAGACGGGACTCCCTTCCTTTCTATTCTTGTGGTTTACACAGTTTTTCTCTAGTGGTTTCCTGCAGAAGAGCTGCTGGTTTTCTCTTTGTTGTTTTGTTTGTTTTCACGCCAGAGGTGGCTTTGTTTCAATATCCTGCTTTTCCTGGGTGATTCTGCTAAAGCTCCATGCTCGGCAGAGGAAAAAACCTGCCACCCACTAAGGGATTGGGATTACAGATAAATAAAAACCTCCCCAGGCCCAGAAAGGGCCCCCAGCTCCTGTGGGGATGTAGAGTCCAATTCAGTGTTGCCTTCACCTTGCACAATCATTCACACCAGTGCAAAACGCTTCCGGTCTGATCTGAAAACCGGTTACCCCCACTTTGCACTGGTGTAAATTGTGGGTAAATCAAGGATGAATTGGGGCCCCCAAATCCCCTGAAAATATAGGCTCTGACTTTTGTTTTGAAAGGTGACTGGGGATTTTGTCTGCCTACGTTTTTTGGACACCCCGGATGGGACCAGCTGTTCAATGCTGAGCACCTGCCCCTCAAAACTCAGGTGGCTCGAGCTTGGCATCCAGACATCAAGATGCCCCAAAATTGACGAGTCATCAGTAAACATTTTGGCCACGTTTTCTGTCACCAAACTATGCAGCAGTGTGCGGGGGCTGCCCAGGGCCTGAGCTCTTTGCTAAACTCTTCACAGGACCCTATCTAGGTTGGAGAGGCTGAGATCTGGGGGAGATTGGATAGGAGTTCTGGATCCGAGTGAAAGCTGTTGAACTGGGCAGCTTGGGCTGCCATGCTGGGTTCACTCAAACTTGACACAGAATGTGGCAATGCCCCGAGGACCAGAGCTGGCATCACAGAGCCCACAAATTCCTGTGGATCGAACCTGTGGTGCTTTGTCCATTATGGTCACCACAGCGTGAGCAGGGTTTACATCGCCAGAGAGTCCCTGGCTTCGCTCCGTGCTACGTGTGACATTAGGACTTTGCTGCAACGCATGGAAAAACATTGCTCCTCGGGGGCTCGGGTGCATCTCACAGCACTAATTAGGGCTTCGGATAGGAAGTTTACACACTCTGCTGCGATGCAAATGACCCATCAATGTGCACTAGATCTTCAGAGTTAATATTAATCCTCGTGGCAGCAGCAAAGCCATGGAGTGACGGGTTGCGAGTTTCGGGACTCCTACGATGTTTCCCCTGCCCTGTAGAGCAACATTCAGAACGAGGGGCAGAAGGCCTTGGAGATGGGGCACGACTGTGTGTGAAGAGCTGGGGGGGTGTGCGAGAGAGCACGCAAAAAATACAGAGCACATGAGAGTTAGCTCTGGTCAATGGACCTGTCAGCATGTGGGGGGGTTGTGGGGGCACGTCGATCAGAATCACGTCTGCATTTAACATCAGCTGGTTCGAACTGAGGTTGGAGATTGGGTTCCAGCGGGGGCTCAGGTGAAGCGGAAGCGGGGGGACCATGGGGGCTGGGGTGGCATTCAGTCCCGGATCTCCGTGACCCATGAGGCTATAGAGAGAGCCATGTCCAGCCTTTTCAAGCTTCATGGATTTGCACCGAGCTGTGTGGGGCAGCGGGGTGGAGCGAATGGTCCCTCCTGCTGCATGGGAAACTGAGGAAAAAGTGAATCAGCTCTTTGCAGTTTGCTGAGTCAGCATCCTGCCTTCAGGTGGTGTTCAGCCACTTAGAGGAAGTTCTCAGGAGGTAATGCTTCCATCTTCCGCTCTGTTGGCTGAGTGTGATGTCCTTCAATGAGAGCTGGGCGGGAGGAGCTCCTCTGGAGCCAATCTGGAAACAGATTAGCTCTAGTTCAGAGCAGGCCCCGGTTTGTGTAGTTGAATGGAGCCGTTAGGAACCGCCTCCCCAGGCCAACTTTTTACACCAACTCGCTCAGAATTCCCGCTCCTCCAAATGCACCATGGATGAGCCTTTCTGGAGGGAATTAAATGATGGGCGAGGTCACAGGATAGCATGAAAGCCGCCCTCGCCCAGGCCCCCGGTGAGACACCCCCAGCCCTGCGCACACGCCTGTCTCCTGGTGCTGAATTGCACGTTGAACAGAGACGTGCATTGTCGCCAAACCCAGCCCACCCATCGGCTCACACCCCGCTTTGTCCTTTTGCCCCGGCCGTGTTTCAAGGTCACCGTCGTCGATAGGCCTGGCTTCGCGCACAGAGCGGGGGAGGCTGCGGTGAGCGAGCACGTGTGACTGCAGAGCGCTATTGTTGTTCTTGGATGGGGCCAGTCCCTGGCTCCTCGGAGCAGTAGCCCTGCAGCCAACACCCTGGGGGACTGTATGTGGCTGTGAAATGGCGTGGCCGCAGAGCCCAGACAATGCCTTTTGAAAATAGCTTCCGAAGGGCTGCTCAAACCAGGGCCCGCGGGACGGCTCCGTCTGGGGAAGTGGGAAGTGGACAGAGCAGCTAAAAGGAGACGCTCTAGCATATTCTGAGTCTCCAGAGCAGAAGCGATTCAGCTCGCGTCCGGGCTCCATTTTGGCCAAACTCACCAAGGGATTTACGGCCTCTGAGCTCGACTGGAACCGTAGCTGGGCAAAATCAAGCCAACAGCAGGCCCTGCAGCTGTCTGTCTGGTGAAGTGGAAAGCCTCGTCTGCTCTGGGCACAGGGGCTGGGGTAAGCTGCAAGCCCTTAGCGTCGACCCGATTTACACGGGTGCAACTCGATAAGCTGCACAGGGGCAAGTGGCACTGCCTTGGTGGGAATCGTGTCTGCACGAGGGGCTTGCATTAGAGTTTTGTATCAGCAGCTTAAGCCCCAGGGCCCGATGCTCAAGTGGTGTCAATCAGTTGGTGCCCTCGTGCAGACCAGGCCTAGGTCTGCTGCACAGGGCTGGGCTGGGAGCTCTGGCGTGTGACTGGCTCAAGAGGTTGGCCTGAGCCGCGGTAGATGGGAGCTTTCATCCCAACTCCGGCACCGACTCCTCGGTGCACTAGTGCAAGGTGCTTCCCCCTCCGTGGGCCTCGGTGAACCCAAGTGCACAAGGGCGAAGGTATTTGTGTCATGCACAAGGGCGCCGGGAAGGTTCTATGACCTTGTAAAGTGCTGCTAACAAGAAGAGCTGAGGCCAGCCTTGGCGTGACCCCATCACACCCTGGGAGTCGCAGGAGGGAGGGGCAGGATTGGGGCTCAGGAATAATATTGGCCCCAGAACAGCTACATCCCAGGGAGCAGGGAACAGGCTTCCCCTCTCCACGTACCTCCGAGCCACAGCCACCTCCTCCCGGTGCGGAGAGGAGAGCTGGTCCCCCAGACCCTGTGCCACTTAGCACTTGCCCGGAGGGTGGCTGCTGTGATGGGGATGGGCTGAGACCCCCCGAGCTCGTTCCAGGCAGGGGCCTCCCATCAGCAGGGAATGATGCTGGGTCTCTAAGACCCCGAGTCTGAAGGTGATAAAAGTGACTTAGAAGCCTAATTCCCATTGAAAGTCAGCAGGACTTAGGGCCTGTCTGCACTGCGGCAGGTGTGACGGCAGCTCGGGCTGGCCGGCGCAGGCCAGCTTTAAGCTAGCTAGCGTGGCTGCCAATAGCAGGAAAGACATGGCCGGTGCGGGCTAGGCACTGAGGATGTACCCACGGTTCCAGCCTGCACACGCCTGTGCTCTTGGGGCTTCGCTGCTGATTTTAGCCCTGCTCGCGCAGGTGTGCTAACCCAAGCCGCAACCACACCTCTGATTGCAGAGTGGAGATACCGGCAGGCTTCTCGGGCACTTGGGCATTAGCCGCCTCCTTCACTTAGGCCTTGCAATGCTGAGCAGAGCAGTACCACCGCACCTTTAGCCATCTGGCTGGATTAGAACCAGTGACCAGGCCCGTCCCTTCTGTCCCCGCTCCTTGGTACAGTACATTTCACGGGGAGTCTACTCCCCCCCCCTTCACACTCAGCCTGTCCCTTTCGCACCATCTCTCTTTTCCCCACTGCCTGCCCCGGCCCTGGTCGAATGGCAGCGGCTCAGGGGGCGTAATTTCCAAAGCTGGGGTGCATTGGGGCGAGAAGGAGCTCCCCTCTGACGTAGGGTGACCAGATGTCCCGATTTTATAGGGACAGTCCTGATATTTGGGACTTTTTTTAATATGGGCTCCTATTGCCCCCCACCCCCTGTCTGGTCACCCTACTCTGACGTGAGTCGCTCTTTGATTCGCAGCTGGGTAGCCCCCTCCCCCCAAGTCCCCAGTGGCAGCCTCTCTAATGAGGAAGCTGTTTGCCTCGCAGCAGGGGAGAAGAAAGCAATTAGAAGCAGCAGGGTTTCCCCTGGGGCCTATCCCCCACCCCCTCCCCTCGCTCCATGTTGCTGCCGAGGGGGTTTACGGAGCTGGGGTCCCTCAGGTTGGGGGACATTCCAGGCACACCTGGGGTCTGGGGCAGAACCTCGCACTCTTCTGCTTTTTCCACACCCACCTTCTTACGTCTTCAATCCCCTCCCTGCCCCATCCCAGCCACAGCACCCCTTCTTCACCCATGACTCCCAAACAATCATGCCCCCTGCCACTGGCCATCAATGAGCAAGAGTTGGGGGTGCGGGGGCTGCTGCGAGGCTCCCAGTGTGCACTGGGATAAGCAAAAGTCTAGGGGGAGAGGCAGTGGGGCTCCCAGGATGCACTGGAGGGAACTCAGTCAGGGAGGTTCTTCGCATTCACTTGGGAGGACTCATGGTCCGTTCAATCCATGGCCTCTCTGCTGAGACGGCTCGGTTCGTACCAATGGCAGTCTAGGTGATGCAGGCGCTCCTAGCCCCAGTGAGGGTCCTAGCTAGCCCCTGTCCAATGGGAGCTGGACTGTGATCCACCAGCCCACAGAACAGCATCTGAATGGCGCGAGTTATCCCTGAGCTGGGGCAGGACTGGAGGTGAAATGCTCTAAGCCCAGCAAAGCATTGAACGCCTGGTGCAAGTATCTACCTGCCCTCAGAGCTACGGGCTGTCCAGCAGGAGCAAGTCTGGAGTCCCTGGCACGTCTACACATCGGCCTGAAAGCCACGGAGCTGCAAGGCGAGGCTCCTGCGGGCGGTGATTGAGCTCAGAGGGCAGCTACTCCCAATAATCCGCTGCAGCCCGCTGCCTGGGGAGGGGAAAGGCAGCCCGGGCCTCGGCCCTTCATGCGCAGGATGGGATAATTGCCTGCAGCACTAATGCTGCTTATCTGCTTATCAGCCAGGCAGGCGGGTGAAGCAATTAAAATCTGGAGTGAAAACATCTCCCTCCTTAATACCTGATGGAGCGAAGCCAACAGGAATCCAGCCTCCTCCCCGGGGACCATTGGGAAAGTGAACCAGAAACATCACCGCAGTGACCGGAGCTCACCGCAATATTAAAACATATAGCGAAACCTTGGGCCTGCTCCAGACCACAAGAGGAAGAGGACAATGGAACGAGGAGTGATCTTCAGGGGATACCCACTCCCTCCCACACTCCTGAATGGCCACTCTGGTCTGGTACCCTTCTGCCCAGTGCCAGGGTACCAGCCCAGACCCACCAGCCGCCTGGTATGGCAGGATGGGTGGAAAGGGCAGAGGTTTGATCCCAGGGCGGTGGGACCTGAGGGACGAGCCGCAGATTGTGTTCAGAGTCCTGGCTCTCGTGTCACTGCTTTGCCCAGCTGCGCCAGTGAACGCAGGTCCCAGTGTAGTTACAAGGCTGCTGCACGGGGGCTACGGTGCATGGAAACGGGGGGTGCACTCACTACACCAGGCAGACTGAAGAAGGCAGGGAGAGCAGAGGGGGACGCTGCTCCCCAGGAGAGGACGAGAAGCTCCCCTGTGATTTTAGCACAGCCTGGGAGCTGCAGTCTGCCAGGGGAAGGGGCGTAAAGGGCGGGGCAAGCTGCCGGGCGTGGTCATGGCACAAGAAGGCGCATGCAGCTCTGCCGACTGGGGCTTCCCGAGCGTCCAGCGCGACCCCCTGCCTCTCCCATCAGCTCACACAGGGGTTTGCAGCCAATGCCCGGCACTGTGCAGCTGGTCCTTGGCGCCATGGTGCTGGGACCGCTCATGCTCATGAATGGATTTTTCTCTTCCCCAGGGAAGGGTGACCAGGGCACTGGCTTGGGAGCTGAGAGCCACATTCAGTCCCCAGCTCTGCCCCAGGCTCCTTGTGGGACGAGTCCCTGGGTCCCGCCTGGGTGGTGGGGGTGAGAGCAGGCTGCGGGCCTGGCGGGGGCACTGGGAGGTGCTCAGATCCTCTGACAGGAGGAGCCAGGTCTGCACAGCATTTTGGAGCAAGCCGCCAGCGCCTGGAAGCTGCGGCTGGTGCTGGACTGTGGGCTCTGAAGCCGAGGGATGTTGTGGCTCTGGGACCCACCCCCTTCCAAGTGCTGTCTCCACGGCTATGTTCAGAGCACTAGTGCGAGCCCTGCTAGCCCGAGTCTGTCGGCCCGGCGGCTTGCTCCTGAATGCCATGTGGACAACCCTGGAGCGCAAACACCTTGTTTGAGACCCAGGGTGCGCATGGTGACACAGAACATCTCTGTGAGAGGCAGGCATTGAAACCGGCTCTCCTGACCCCCAGTCCAGTGCCCTCTCCGTCAGGCCACCCTTCCCTGCCCCACTCCCCTGCCTCCGGACCGACTAGCGCCCCCTCCACCCCCCCACTTCACCCTCCCTCCAGGAGCCAAGTGGTGACTTTGCTTCTGGTGGGAAATCGCCCTTTTCCCAGGCTGCCGTGTGTTTTCCTGGTGCACAGGCAGGACCCAACTGATTTCACAAACCTCGGCCCCATCTGGCCTGTTGGGCTAGATCAGTGACACCCCCCAGGTGGCCAGGCCCCACCCCCACTGCCCGTTGCTGCCCGAGCATCGGCGAAGCTGCAGCAAAGCGGCTCCCTCTGCCCTGTAATGAGCTGCTCGGGGAGGCAGCTGATGAAACCAGCCTGCTTGTTGCATGAGCCCTCCCCACCTGTGTTATTCAGTGAATACCCTGTAGGTGATGGGAGCTGGGGGGGTGGGGAGAGAGATGCAGCGCCCAGGGATCGGGGGCAGGACTGGGATTAAGATCCACCCTCTCCGCTCTTCTTCCTTGTGCCCCTTTAGCTGCCCCGGGTTGGAGCTCAGCTGCTCTTGGCTTTAATTTGCCTCGTCGCTAAATACCCTAGGCCAGGCCCTGTATGGCTCTGCTGAAGTCCAGGGCACGTTGCACTGGAGATCCCGGCGTGGCTGGTGTGGCCCCAGGCCTGCACCGCTCCTGCTCTCCAGCAACATCCCATCCCTGCGTGGCGGCTGCTGTAACTTCCCCTTTTCTCACTTTAGACTCCACGTCTCCTCCCCCCCTTCTATTCTCAGCCTCGTGCTAGTGACCGCAGCGCTCTTGTTGTGACGCCAACAGGCTCTGCAGTTGCTGGTGGGTGGGGGGCCAGGGGATGTGACCTGTCACTCACAGGGCATGGGGTTATTTGAATCCCTTCCTTCACTGGGGGGGAGGAAAGCCCTGCCCTGCCCCAGAACAGGGTGGGTGCAGGAAAACCTCTGGGATTTCCATGCCTTGGTGACCTTTAACTCGCTGTGCTGGCCCTTGAGATGGAGGGATTGGTCCTTCCTGAACCCACTGAAAACCAGGCACTATTTGTGTGATTGAATAGAAACATTTATCCAGGGCCTTTATCTCAAAGGATGCCAAGGTGCTTTGCAAGAGTAGTAGGGAGATGCAACCACCTCTGGGGAACAGCAGAGAGGCGAAGGGAAATGTTTGGCCAAGGACAGAGAGGCAAAGGCCCAGCACCCGGGGGGTTGGGATGTCTGTGCAGGGCAGCGCTGTGCCGGGGGGTCAGTTACCTGCACTGGAGTCCAGGGCCCTACTCGGACTAGAACACTGGGTCCAGGGAGCCTGGGTGGCTCAAGCCTGGGGCCTGATTTCTGGTTGCCTTCTTGTCCCTTTATACTCTGGTGTCACAAACTGCATCCCCTCTAGCCTGTACTTTCTCAGCAATCGCTCTGCCCCTTGATGCTTAGATATCCCACTCCTCCCCATAGCTTATGGCCTGCCTGAGCCTGTGTTAAAGTGACCCACTGGCGCTAAGGGCGGAGGGGGAGATGCAGTTTGATAGGGGAGGAAGGAGGGACCAGCATGCGCAGGGTTAAGTGAGGGGAGAGAGGAAGCCCTGTGGGAGGGGGGCAGGGAGGAGAATTAATTAGCTGCTGTTACTTTAGATCTCCAGGCCAGATGCTCTCTGATGCCAGACGGGCCCTTTGCCATCTCTCCGCAGATGCCACCAGAGTGAGCCCTCCTGAGTGTGTGTAGGTGCTGGCAGGAATGGGGCCTGGAACTGGACCCACTCACCGTGGAGGGTATTTTACCCTGTGCCTTTGGCCCACAAGTGTATTTAGACCCTGACGGTGATAGGAATGGAGAGCCAGGAGCATGCCGAGCGTATAAACTCGGCCCAGCGGCCGGAGCTGACCAGCTCTGCAGGAGACGAGGGTTGTTTGGCTGGGGATGGGGCTTACGGCGTTTACAAGCACCCGGCTTGTGGAGCTTAGAACCTGGTGGCTTTGCCTCCTCTTGTGTCCTCCCCCTGCTGGTGTTCCGCCGAGGGGTGGGCTCTCCTGTGACGTTTTAACTCTGCAGGTTCCCTTTGAAAATGAATGTGATGAGGTGACCCCCAGCAATGGCCCGAGAAGAAACATGCCCAAAGCTACTGAGGCTGGCAGGACCCGAGTCCCTCGTTTATGGTGGGATTGATTGTCTTGGTGTGGCTATGCCAACGCCATTATCCTGGTGCAAACGCACTGCAGTAGTGTAAGCGTGGACACCGCGAGTCATGCTGGTGCAAGCCCCACTGGGAACAAAGATAACGGGTTTATGTAATGGCCACCAGTTTGGCCAATCAGCCTTAAGCTTAGCCACGGGAGACTGCAACAGACCTCCACCTCTCTGCCTTGGCTCAGAGGGGGACACGCAGCATTGGAGTGAGCTGCAAATGTCACTCGCCTAGACCCGCTCTGAGGGCCGGACTCCCCACGGCTTTGCACCCTGTGCAGCCTGGGTGTACCGCCACCATTCCTGGCCCGGCACCCTTTGCACCAGTGCAAGTCATTGCACCCAGGCAGGGCGACTGAGAGCCAGGCCCCTTCGCCCTTCGCAAGCAGGAGAAGTAAGTTGGGAACCCTCCTGAAGTTTTCACCAGGGAATATCTGACTCTTTCCGGTAAGTCCCTTCCCACCGGAGCCGGAGGTCCCGAGCGCTGGGGTATTCTCGTCACGCTGGGCATACCTTCGTGTCATGCGTGGGCTGAGGACATAGAGTGGCAGTCAGGTCGTGGGAACTCCAGCATAATTTCCTTCCATAAATTAAAATTAGTTTTGATGAGCTAAATATAGCAGCCGAGGAAGAGGGTAAATGGCCAGGGCTTGTGAGAAGGAAGCGAGATGAGAAATGCATTTGAGTGAATGAGGGGCGGTGTGGGATGAGCCAGCCCCACCCAGAGCTTTGGGAAAAGTCCCAGTCGCTGTGCATTCAGGGGAAGGGGGCAGAAGTGAATTTTCTGCACAGTGCCTCTGGGGGCTGGGAGCAGAGCTGGGGGGGCTTCAACAAAGGACCATTCCCCTGGGAGTTCTGGCCCGGGAGAATCAGGAGAGATCCCCAATCTGCAGACGTCCCCAGGTGGAGGGTCAGACTGAGAAGGTTTGGGGAGCTTTTGTACATGGCTCTTAAGCCCAAATTGACCCAGGTCTAAATCCAAAATAGGAAGGAAGGTTTGGAGATGCCTGGAAAAACTGGATACAAGAATCCCTGCCTCCAAGTATCTTCCTGCCAGCTGCACCCTGGTCCTTTCTCTGTTGGTTTCTTCCTTGCATCCCTCCACCCTGTCCCCTGGGGTTAGCAGCAGGTCAGCATGCACAGACTTCTTCCCCCACTTGGGGACAGCCGGTCCACTCTGGCTGCTTTACTTGCCCCATGGTGGTATATCAGGTCCCAACGCTGGGGGATTTGCTGGGTCTGTCCCCAGACTGTTGTATAGCTGGATAGTATTCTGGGACTCCTGCAGCTCCTCTCCCGGAGTGCCCAGGGGGTCTGGGGTAATTGCTCGTGGGATGTAAGAAACAGCTGAACGAGGGCAGTTGGAAAGCTCGTGGCTTCCTGGCCATGCTGAAAACCCTCACAAGTGGCACCGATTCAGCCGGACCTAGAATCATAGAAATGCTGGGCTGGAGGGGACCTCGAGAAGTCACCGAGCCCAGCCCCCTGTGCTGAGGTAGGACCAAGTAACCCTAGACCAGCCCTGATAGGTGTTTGTCCAGCTGTTCTAAAAACCCTCCAGTGACGGGATTCCACCACCTCCGGGAGAGCCTGCTCCAGAGTTTAATGACCCATAGAGTTGAACATTTTCCTAATATCGAACCTCAGTCTCCCCTGCTGCAGATTAGCCCATTGCTTCTTGTCCTTCCTTCAGTGGACGTGGTGAACAATCGATCGCTGTCCTCCATAGAGCAGCCCTTAACAGATTTGACGACTGTTCTCTGGTCCCCCTATCAGGTTTCTTTTCTCCAGACTAAACATGCCCAGGGTTTTTAGCCTTTCCTCAGAGGGCAGGTTTCTAACCCTGTTACCAGTTTTGTTGCTTTCCTCTGGACTCTCTCCAGTTTATCCCCATCTTTCCTAATGCGCGGTGCCCAGAGCTGGACACAGGACTCCAGCAGTGCCGACAATGACTCCCGTGTCTTACAGCTGACACTTCTGTGACTACACCCCAGAATATCATCCGTTCTCCTAGCTGCATCGCATTGCTGACTCATATTCAATCTGTGATCCACTGGAACCCCCAGCTCCCTGTCAGCAGTGTGACAACCCAGCCATTCTGGAGTTGTGCGTTTGATTTTTCCTTCCTAAGTGAAGTGAATTTCATCTTGTTGATTTCCGACATTTCTCGAATTTGTCAAGATCATTTTGAATTCTAATCCTGTTCTCTGAATACTTGCACCCTTTCCACTTTGGTGTCAGTTGCAGATTTTACAAGTATAATCTCCACTTCATTATGCAAGTCATTAATGAAAGTATTGAGTAGTACCAGAGCCAGGCCCGACCCCTGCAGCACCCCACTAGATACACCTCCCCATTTGACAGTGAGCCATGGATAACTACTCTTTGAGTGTCTTTCAACCACCTCTGCTCGCACCTTTATAGTCATTTCATCTAGACCAGTGGTTCTCAACCAGGGGTACCTGTACCCCGGGGGTACACAGAGGACTTCCACAGGGTACATCAATGCATCTAGATACTTGCCTAGTTTTACAACAGCCTATAAAAAAGCACTAGAGAAGTCCGTACAAACTACAATTTCAGACAGACGTTGACTTGTTTATACTGTTCTGTATACTATACACTGAAACGTAAGGACAATATTTATATTCCAATTGATTTATTTTATAATGAAGCAATTTGTCAGTACTAGTGTGGCTGTGACACTTTTGTATTTTTATGTCCGATTTTTATAAGCAAGTTGTTTTTAAGTGAGGTGAAACTTGGGGGTACGTGAGACAAATCAGACTCCTGCACGGGGGACAGTCGTCTGGAAAGGTTGAGAGCCGCTGATCCTCACCTCATTTCCCTAGTTTGCAATGAGACTGTCATGACCTGCGCTCTCGCCCTTCCCCCCAGCGTCATAACCAGCTGCTACAGCCAACGCTCCCTGGCAGCTGCTGCATCTGGACGCCAGGGGCTTGTTAGGGGTATTGCAATCCCTCTTCTGCTTCAGCGCTAGCCAACTGGGCCCATGGAGCCAGAGCTGAAACCGGTTTGGTCCTGTGTACACTAGTGCTTTGGCCACTTTCAGCACCACTTCCTGGGATTCATCATTGTAACACATCGATTTCTTAGTGTGGGCCAGGACCTTCACTGCAATCCACTCACGCCAGGCTCACTACCAGGGACCTACTTAATGGAGTTGACAAGATTTCAGGACCCAGGAGTCCTGCCGGAGTTAGTCATATCCTAGGGGGGATATGAAAGAAGAAAAGGGTCCCTGTTCTTCGGGGCAGCAAGGAGATTTGGGGTCTCTCTCTCTATTCTGCCCTTCCTGCCCCCCCACCCATCTCTCACAAACACACACTATGAAAGAAGTGGGTGGTTTGCATTTTACAACTTCTCATGCAACCACTTCCTGACCCGAACATGTCTGAGGTCAAATTTAGTCTGTATGTGAAAAAAAAAAAAAAAAAAAAGTTGCTTAAAAAATTATAACACCCCCCCTCCCACAACCTAAAAACATCCCCTTTGTCCTATGGAGAAACCCCCCAGCCAGGTCAGCGTTCCTGTGTAACTGCTCTCCAAATAACCTAGACCCGGGAGTCAGGAATGCAAATCTGCAGGAGATCATTTAGTGCAGCTCTTGAAGGAGCACACGGCTATTTTATACTGAGGCTGGAATTTTGAAATGCAAAGATTCCCCCTTCTGTCTGAATGGGGGACTCTGGGTTAATAGGGCAGAGGCATTGTCAACTGCCTAGGGGATTTAGGTGCCCAAGTCCCACTGACTGTAACAAGCATTGGGTGGAGTTCCGCGAGACCCCCTTGGAGACCCTCGCCTTGTGGGGTTGCGGGATCGACACAGCTGGTTGTACATTGCCAATTATTTTATGAGAATTTTGAAAAACGAAATAGTTTTTTGTCAAAATTCCCCAAGAAACATTTTCCATTTTTTGATGAACTGAAAATCGTTTTTGGATAAAATGTTTGGTTTCTATTTTTTCATTGAAAAAATTCATCAAAAGTGAATTCCACCCCCCCCCCCCAAATGTCCTCTTTCGTGAACTCCATTGCCGGCTCACTCTGGCGCGGGGCAGAGCGTTCTGGGCCTCCAGCCCAGAGGTGGATGGATCCAAAGTGTCTTGGCCTAGGAGCTGGTTCTCTTGGGGAGCTGTGTTAACCCCAGAATCACCTTCTCCACCCAGGTCAGGTTTGGATTCAGATCTGAGCCCCCACCTTGTGGCCCAATGATACCTGGATCCTGGGTTCTTAGCCCTATTTGCAAAGCCTGTCTAATGCTCAGTGGGCTGCAATCAATGCAGACGCTTCAGTAACCATTTCTTTCTCTATTCCAGCATCCCCTCAAAACAAGCCGTAAAAAATGGGCCGGAAAAAAATACAGATCAGTCGAATTTTGGACCAGCGCAACCGTCAGGTAAGCCCCAGCCCCAGGCCCATCCAGAAACTGGGGAAACACTGGAGAGTCAATATTGAGGCTGGGCAAAGGGGTTTGGATTCAACTGTGGGGAAAGGTGCAGGCTTGTTGTCGCGTGCACAGAGGCAGAGCAAACTGCTCCTGCACCCCGTCCCTTAGGCACCGGGCCTCTGGCCCTGCCCGGCAGGAACCCCCAGTGAGATGCTCAGGCTCTGTCACTCCAAGGCCTGGACACTAGCATGGACTCTGCACGCTCATTTGGCAACTAGCCCCACAACCATCAGACGGGGCAATGTCCAACCCTACCGGCCGAGAGCAGGATTGGAGGCAGGGAACGAGGGGAGATGCACCACAGTGCCCTGAGCCAGCCCGTTCCTCAACCTGGGGCTGCGCTTGACCCAGCGGTAGCAGCCCCCAGAGGCTGTTCCCAATGCACTGCAGCCTCTTGCCCGGCGCATGTTACGCAGGGTTGGCCCAGGATGTGACCCGGGTTGTTATACCAGCCAGTGTCGCGGTGCATCTCCTCGAGCGCTGTGAGGAGCATGCAGCGTGCACAGTGCGTCAGCCCTGCTCGTGTGACCTGAGGGCCATAAAGGCTGCAGGCAGCACGACAGCCAGTGACGCAGCGGGGCAGAGGTTTGCCTGGCAGTTCAAAGGCAGTGGGCACCGTGCCACCAATGCTATTCCAGAGCGGCGTCTGGAGAATGCCTCCCAGAGAGCTCAGTTATGTGCCTAATGAGAGATGATATTTATAATGGAGCTGCAAAGCCACCAGCAGCAGCCGGCTAGCGGGAGAGGCAGGAATTTAGCCCTTTCGTTGGGCATGGCTGCTCCAGGTTCTGCCAGGCTGCATTCTCCCATTCTGGGCAAGGGCTGGTGCAGATAGGCACCCAAAAGTTCATCTGCTTAACTGAAATAGCTGCACCTCCGGGTCCGCCTGCCTCAGCGGCCCCAGCGCCAGGTGGGTGTGAAAGGCTCCCCCTGTCGCGGGTATAAATGGCTTCGCGAGGAGCAGGGCGGTGGAGAACCGCACCCAAGGTTCGAGCTGGTTGGGAATTTTTCAGTGAAACGAGTTTTTGATGGAAAATGCCGATTGTGCCGGGTGGCTAGCGTTCCCTCCGCCCTGCCCAGGGTCTCCATTCGGGAGATGCTTCGCGAGCTCGGAGAACAGTCACAACACCCTCCTGTAACCCGCCCCTCTGCCCATGCCCGGCATGGAGTCTGCACAGTGACAGAAACCGCGACCCTGCTGGCGGAGTTGGGTGGTGGAATTCCAGGCACAGGAAGGCCTCTGAGCTGCTGCCCGTGCTGGCATTGGCCAAGGATCGGGGAAGGGGATATTAGAAGGAGAGAAGAGGAGTCAGGAGGAGGCGGGTTGCAGGATCCTGGTGGGCTGCTAGGGGAGGGCACTAAGCAGCCGAGGTTCAGATCTGATAGGTCCAGGCTCCCAGCTGGTGCAAGCTGTGCCCACTGGCACGGGCACCAAACGCCCATGCGCCCTAGAGCTCTGATCCACTGAGAGCATCGCTCTGCTGGACACAGTGCATGTCAGCTCTTAGAATGGGCTGCGGAACAGCTGCCCCCTTCAGTGCATCCGTGAAGGGCCGTGTTGCAACCAGGCCGGGATCATACAGGGACTGCGGGGCCTTGGCTGCACTAGGAGAAAGGGTGTGTTCTGGCCGTGTGACAGGCGACTCGTGGTCACTAACCCCCGGGACGACCCTAGTGTGGAGAAGTCTGCAGGTCCCACACCCATTGCTGCATGGGGTAAAGCCACCCTTCCCCCTAGGGCTTGCCTCACCCTGCTAGTGCTGCAAACTGCCTCGTCTACATTAGGATCTTACCATCGGTTCGCTGACATGGTAAAAATAGTCCTCGTGTGGCAGTGTCGTGTGCGTGTGGTCACAGCAGTTGTGCAAACTGGACACGCCGTGGGGGTGTGTGAAGCACTCACCAAGGGTAGGTTCAGGCTAAGCGCCGAGCGCTGAATTTAGTTCAGTGCTCTGAGGTCGGTGCTAATTATACTCCCCTGACGGCGGGTCCTGTGTTGTCGCCCACACACGCACAGGGCCAGATTTTCAGACGCGCTTCCCACGCTGGGCGTCAGGCCGCTGAGCGCCTGCATCCCGATGGGAGCAGCCGGGGGCCGAGATGCCTACTGGCGGTTGAGGTCTGTGGAAGGTGTGGCCATGGCTGGGGGTGCCCAGCACCTGCGGATCTGGCCTGGATATGTCCTGCCCCTGCGCCCCAGCAGGGTAGCATTGCTGTGACCTCTCTCCAGTCAGGGTGTCAATCCGTAGGCGAGTCTGGCCCAGCCATCTGCAGGGCCGGCGCTCCGGCACCTTGCGCTGGCCCTGAGCCCTGTGCCCTCCCCTCAGGTGACCTTCACCAAGCGCAAGTTCGGGCTGATGAAGAAGGCCTATGAACTGAGCGTGCTGTGCGACTGCGAGATCGCCCTCATCATCTTCAACAGCACGAACCGGCTCTTCCAGTACGCCAGCACCGACATGGACAAGGTGCTGCTCAAGTACACGGAGTACAGCGAGCCGCACGAGAGCCGCACCAACTCCGACATCCTGGAGGTAACGCCGCCCGGGGGGGCCTGCAGGGCAGAACTGACGCTGCTTCCAGGGCAATTAGACAGGCAAAGCAGCAAAGCCGCTGCTGGCCAGCCTCTGCAGGAAACGAGTTTTGCAGGGTCTCAGCCCGGATCCTAGCGGACAGGTGACCACTGGCAGTAACTGACCCTCCCCTTGCTGACAGCCCCGGCAGAGAGGCCGAGGGGGGAGAGGGCCTTGGAGACCGAACTGCGAGGGGGCAGGCAGGGAAGGACACAGTTGCACCCTACATGCCCCTCTTGTCCCAAGGCAAAGCCTGAGCGGGCAGGGAGCGGGGGGCGGAGGGGAGTGGGAGCAGCTGCTGTATCTGTGCCAGGGTCTGGGGGGAAGGAAGCTGTGAGGGGCCTGGGATGTGAGGGGTGGGGCAGGGCAAGGAGACCCTGGGCCCTTCCCCCCGCAATGCCTGCCAAGGGAATCCCGGCTGGACCTCCTCACTCACAGGCTCCCTCCCTGCCAGACGCTGAAGCGGAAGGGCCTGGGGCTGGAGAGCCAGGAACTGGAGCTGGACGAAGGGCTGGACCCCACGGAGAAGATCCGGAAGCTGAACGAGGGGGTGGACCTGACGGTGGCGCGGCCCAGGCTCTACGTGAGTGACTGGATCCCCCTTCCCCACACAGGGGGTTGAGACCATGGCGATGCCTTGGCGTGGCCAAGATCCACCCAGTGCCCTTCCCCCACCCACAGGGCTGCCTGGCAAGGCGATCCCCTCCCCCACGGGCCCCACTGTGACTCCCACATCCCTGCTCTCCCTTTGCAGTCATCAGCCCCTCCGCCCAGCCACGAAGCGGCCTACGCGGGCACACCGCCCTCTGGGAGCGACGGAGGGCTCAGCAGCGCCAATGGATCCCCGCAGCACCAGAGCCGCCTGCCTATGTTCAAGTCGCCAATCCCCAAGCACGGCCAGCCTTCGGGGCGCTCCCCGGGGCCACTGCCACCAGGTGAGTTCTCCCCGGGTGGCCAGGCATGGGCAGAGGAAGGGGGGCTCGGCCACGGAATCCGGGGTGGGTATGGGGGGGGGGGGGGGCGTGGTTTGGCTTCTAGAGGCAGCATGTGCTCAGCAGCGCCCCCTTCAGGTTGACACAGGAGCCAACATCCAATGAGTGTTACCCAAGCTTTGCCCTTCTGCAGTGGCCTGTGGTAACAGGCGAGTGCCCAGGGCCTGGATCTCCCCTGGTTAAAGAAGCTGGTCAAACCCAAAGGTGTCCTGGTCTAGCGGCTAGAGGAGTTGGGGCCCTGTAGTCAGGACTCTTGGGTTCTATTCCCAGTTCTGCCACTGACTCGCTATGCGATCGTAGGCGAATCTCGTCTCCCTCTGCACCTCGGTTTCCCCGTCCGTACCTTGGCGGATCACGACCCTGCCTCGGGCAGAGAGCAGTCATTCCGCTGCGTGGAGGATTTCAACATCTTGGAGTCTGGTTTCATTCCATTTTGGAACAAAAGCTAAAAATGTTGGAATTCTCTGTGAAAGGGAGTGGAGCCCTGGCTGTGGGGCAGTCTGCCTGGCTGGCTACCCGGGAGTCACCGACCCTGGGAGGCCTGGGAGCCCAGTCTGCTGAGAAGCCGTGGGCTTGAGAATCAGGCTTCCAGGCCCTCCAGTGTCCGCTCGCTGTCAGCCTGCTAGGAGCACTGCCGAGGAGCCCGGCCGCTTTCCATTAGAACTTGGCTGAAATTGAACCAGCTCCATTAAACGCTTTGATTCTGACAAACTGGCAGGTTCCGAGGACAAAGTGTCTTGTCGGAACTTTTCCGACCGGCTGTAATCCCGACCTTTGCAGCGCGCTGGGGGATCCTGAGCTGGCCGGCGCTAGGGACGGGCACAGAGTTTATTACTGTAGCTTCTCCTGGGTAATTAACAAGCTCAAAATGTGGACAGCGGGGATGGGCTAACCTGCAGTCAGTCTGCAAAGCGACTGTGAAAATGGCCCCATCGCACTCCACACAGCTGCTTCCTGTGTTTTGCTGAGTCATGAGTGCTGATTTTATGCACACTCACAGGCATGCACCTGCACACTTACAGGCATGCACCTGCACACTCACACTCACAGGCAAGCACAAGCACAAGCACCCACCTGCACACACACACACACACACACACACACACAAACAGATACACACACACATGCGCGCACACACACACGGATGCATTTCTGCTAGTGATGGGCATTTCCCAGCTTCCCTGCATTTTGGGTGGGGTTTGAAATCTGCCCTGTGATCAGGATCTCTCCAGCTCAGAGGGGTGAGCTGGGCCGGGTGGGGGACAGATGGAAACCTCAGTCGCTCAGTGCAGTCGGGCTCAGCAGTGACTGTCAGCTGGAAAAAGTGACTGAGGCTGACCAGTGGAAACTCCCCAGGCGTGGGGGTGAGGGAAAGGGGGGGTGGGTGACGAAGGTGTTGGTGGGTAACATGTGGCTTTGCTTCGGCCGCGTAAGGCTGGAGCCGGAACTCTGTGGGCGGGGCTTGTGTGATCTGTGCAGGGCCCTCGCTGCGCAGGGGAGAGGCCTGGAATGAGCGCCAAGGAGATTTCCAACCACCCAGCCTGTGGCGGGGGCGCCGACTGGGCCGCATCGCATTGCGCTTTCCCCACGCCGCCCTGCCAGCCCTCGGCCCTGGTCTGCAGGGGTCCAGCCAGCCACCCCTCTGCGCTGGGGCTGCCAGCCAAGAGGACAGTCCTGATGTGGATTCTTGTCTCTGGGTGCTGAATTGAGACCCCCAGAGCCTGTCAACCAGCTGTGACAGCGGGGCCCTGCTGCACCCCAGACCCTCTCCTCTGCCTGGGTCATGGGGGCAGCTGCTGGGGGGTTCACCCCGGCTCCTGCTGCCCTCTGTTCCCAAGAGCAGCTCTCTCTATCTTTCCGTGTGTTTGTCTGCCCTGGGGAGATGCGTGGGGAGTGACGCCCTCTGCCACTGCAGGGCCCCATCGCCCCTGGGCAGGTGAAGAGGGGGTAGCAGCTCCCAAAGCAGCCTGCATGCAGGGCTCAGGGGGGATAAGGAGGAACGGGCGACAGAGAGCGGGCACTGTTGCCCATTCTACGTGTGTGCGTGTTGGGCGGGGGGGGTTGCCACCCGTGGGAAGCCAGAGATCCTGGGAATTGCTGCCATGGGGATGTAGCGCCAGCCTGCTGTTAGTCCTGCCCGCTGAGCAGGGCTGCGAGTCCCAGGCTCAGAGCCCATATTAGCAAATCGTTTCCGTTCCTTGCTGGCGGCGTCATGTCCCCCACACCTGACCCTGGCGTCCCGGCCACAGCCCAGGTGCAGTGCTGCTCGGAGGAGCCCCAGGGCCCGGCCTCTCGCAGGAAGTGGGTTTGCAGTCACAGAAGCAGAGGAGGTTTCCGCCAAGCTCCCCGCTCCCTCCCCTCACACACTTCTTAGATGAGTGGCCCTGCTTTCAGGCGCCGCTCCGGGAACCCAGGGCTTTCCGACCTGGCTCGGCCAAGAGACGGCGTCCTCTTCCTCCCAAAGGGCCACTTCTGCTATCTGGACTGGGACTCCCAGAATCCTTTGCTTCCCAAGGATGGCGTTCACCTCTGTGCAGAGGCCTGGCACAGGGCCTGGGCACTATTGAAGTCCTGCCTATGCTCCTTGTGCCAGCCCCAGTATCACTAACCCCAAGCATTCAACAATGTTGAATCATGAGATTGGCTTAAAAATCATGAGACTTTTCAACCGGTGATTCATGGGGGTAAGGGGTGTTCTCTCTCTGAACCCTTGGGCTGCATTTGGCTCACAATTCCCAGCTTCTCTCCACAGGCAGCAGGGCGAGACATTTTATATATTTTTAAGGAAAGCTGAGAGCCTCACCTAATCCCCTGACTCTGGGAGCTGGGGCTTTAAGAAAATGACCACGTCTTGCGAGACTCCAGAGTTGGCAGCTCTGCCGCCTTCCTAGGTTGTTTTGTAACCAATCCTCTGCTCAAGTGGCATCTCTTCTCTGATGGAGGCTGGATGTGACAACAGCTGGGGACATAGAAATGTAGCTATGAATTAAACACGACCCTGCTCCGAAGGAGATCTCTCCGGCCACGCCCCACATACAAGGTCGTCGCCTCCAGTGCACTTGAGCTCACTTCTGACAGGGTGAATTTGCCTCCAGACTTGTTATCGTTATGATTGCGCATAGGAAGCGCGCTGTGCCAGGTGCTGTACATACCCAGAGGGATAGCTCAGTGGTTTGAGCATTGGGCTGCTAAACCCAGGATTGTGAGTTCAATCCTTGAGGGGGCCACTTAGGGATCTGGGACAAAATCAGTACTTGATCCTGCTAGTGAAGGTAGGGGGTTGGACTCGATGAACTTTCAAGGTCCCTTCTAGTTCTAAGAGATAGGATATTTCCATTAATTAATTTAAATTTATGCTGTGCCTTATCTCAGACTCCAGCGCAATCACCTGCCATTCCCTGAGCTGGGCTTTCACCCCAGTGCTTCCCAGATGCACTAACCTTTGCCTGCTTCTCCCTGCCCAGGCCTTGGCTACCCTCTCTTCTCCCATGGCAACCTGAACCGAGCCCTGGCTACCAAGACCCCTCCCCCGCTCTACCTAGGGACAGACGGCCGCAGGGTGGATGTCCACAGCAGTTTGTCCAGCGCCAGGAGCAATCTGACATCAGCGGTAAGTGCCACTCTCGGGGCGTCTGGTGACAAGGGTCTAGGAAGGTTCCCTCTGAAATACAGCTGCCGGTGAGAGCCTGTAGTTAATAAATGAAAGCCCTTGAGAACTGCCCACTGGGCTACAGCTCCCCTCACCAGCCATGCAGCAGGGCCCCGGCGGGCTCTGCAGGAGGCTCCGGGGTTTGTCTTCGGAGGAGCAGCACAAGGTTGTCATGGGGGTAGCGGAGGGGGAAGGAGGCCACTGTTCTGAGATCTCAGGAGGCTCCAGCCAGGCTGCGGCTCTGTGAGGGGGCAGATCAGGAGTCGCTCCAAGGGCGTGGGTGGATTGCACCAGCACTGGGCGGGCGAGTGAGAGGAGAACCTGCCCCACTGCGTGCAGAGGAGTTAGAGCCATGGGGCGGAGGGGGGCTGAGCACTCCCTTTGCAGGGAGTTTAGGGATCCCCAGTTTCTTGGTTTGTACTGGGGGACATGGGAGGGGGAAGGAGCAAGGCTCCCTGGGGAAAGAAAACAGATCTTTGCCCAGCAGCCCCTTCTCTGGGGAGCTTGGAGCTCTGGGGTGAAGAGGGTCAGCGATGAAACAGTGGCTTTGAAAGAGGCCAGAGTTGGGGGACGTAGTTCACACTCACTCATTTGCACACACAGTGTGCAGGCACACGCATGCCAGGTGCACACTCACCCAGCTACATGCACAGCCAGATACACGTGCCCAGTCATGCTCACACCAACTCACTTGTGCATGGTCACACCCCCCCCCCGTCGCGCATGCACTCTCACACCGGGCAGGCACACCCGCGGCCTTGCAGACTGGACATTTCCGGGGGGTAAGATGGGAGGGGGTGGGGGGAAACACTCAGGGAGCGATTGCGGGCCGGGGTCAGAGCGGCGCGGAGGGGAGCGGGGAAGGACCCGAGCGGGGTGTTTATTGTTTGTTTGTCTCAGCAGCGATCGCTCTACCCTGGCCTGCAGACGGTGAGCTCAGGGCTGCCCGCCGGCAATGGCAGCCTGCCAGCCCACGGGCTAGGGGGCTTCCCCTTCCTCTCCTCAAGCCAAGCAGGTAAGCCCTGGTGGATAGCTCCTAGCCCGACATCCCCCTCACCCAGTGCCTAGATGTCTCCCCACACCTGGCCAGGGGCTGCATTTCGAATCCCCGTCCCAGAGCTGAGCTGGGCTGTGCTCCTCACTCACTGCATGGCCATGGGGAAGGAAGCCAGATGCCCCTGGAATCCCTCCCTTGGGCTCAGCCCGGGTGTAAACTGGCAGTGGACAAGGAGCTCCCTCCACTTTCACCCGTTAGCCCTTCTCCTCCTGATGTCCCGTCTGCTTTCTCATTGGCAGAGTACGGGCCCGGTGAGGCCTCCACGCACCCCGGCTACCTCCAGCCCAACGCCATCGCCTCCTGGCAGCACCACCGCGACATGGCAGCCTCCGCGCACCTGCCGCTGGGGTAAGAACCACGCCCAGCCTCGGCCAGGGGGCTGAGCGGGACTTCTATCCAGGGGGCAGGAGCCCATCCCTTCCCCAGCCTCTCTCCCCAGGGAGCCAGCAGGGCTCGGTGCAGGGCTTAGATTGTCACATCTGCATCCCCCCCCCTTTTCCTATTGCTCTCCCTCCCCCTGCTCCCATCACTGGTCCCCGGTCCCCACAGGGTTGGCTAGCGAAGCCATAGCCCCGCTGGCTCTGAGGGTAAAACCCAGACAGGCCGGGCAGGCGCCTTCTCCTCATAGGTTCTGGTGCCACCTGGTGGCAGGAGCTCAGCACAGGCTGGCGAAGAGATTGGTGCCTTCTGCCTGCTGGGACCCCACCGGGAGTTTGTTACTCCCCACGTTCCGGGCACTGGCAGCCGAACGGAGGGACCTGGCAGCACCGCAGACGGCAGGGGGCAGCTCCACCAGTGGCCGGCGGCAGCTTCCAGTGGGTCTGGCTGCTGTGCTGTGAAGGCTTGGCCCGGCAGATCCAGGCACCCTCTCCCTGAACGCAGAGCACAGCGCAGCTCCCCCAGCTTCTCGGCTAGAACGGCCCCGGGGGGAAATTGGACCCACATCTGCCCCAGGCCCCGGGAGCAGCGACTCTGTGGCAGGGCCCAACACACAACTGTGATGGCAGCTGGGCACGGACGGCCCTGTTCGGGGGTGGGTTTATTTCCAGAGCCCCCAGCTTCCGGGCGAGCCCTGCTCCTGGGAACCCCCCCCGCCGCCTTATCCCAGCAGGTCCAGGATGTTTGCAAAGCCTATTTAAAACTGGCTCTGCCCAAGGGACAGTGCCCCACCCCTCCCCGAGCCAGGCTCCCAGCTGCTCTCCCAGGCGCGTGGGTGGGGGAAGCGCTTGGGAACCTGGTGCCCCAGTGGGTTGCACCTTGTGGGCCGCCAGTTCTAATCTAGCTCCGGCCGGCCAGGAACAAGGCAGTTGGTAGTGTCTGGCGGCTGCTGGGTGAGACGTGTTTGGTGGAGCTCAGCGTCTCCCTGGCACCAACGCTGCCCAGAGAACTGGCACAAACGGGCCACCCCTATCGGCAAGGGCTGCCGTGGGCAGCAACTTCCTGCTAGAGGCCTGAGAACACTGGCAGGGGGCAGCGTGTGGGAACCTCGGCCCAGGGGGAATAGCGGGCAGTGCCAGCTCGCTGGGCACGTGAGACATTTCAAAGTGGGTGGGGACGAAAGCAGATCTCCCACTAATCTGGCCTGGGGGGTCACCCCGCTGGTGGCCCTTGTAGGGAGGGAACTGGACCCCCTCCCCTCACACACACACACAGTTGGTTAGAAGAGGAGCCGCTCCCCAGTGCAAAGCCCAAGTGGGAACATGTCAGCAGCCCTCATTCCTGAGCCAGGGGATTAAAGGGGGAAAATGCCCCCTGCCCCCACAAGCTGGGGGGCTGGATATTTACAGTCCAATTTCCTGCCTGGGGGGGTGGGAAATGCAGCCAGGAATAAGGGGCCATTTTTTTAAAGGTCGGCAAACGTTTCCCCTGCTCCCCAACCCCAGCCAATCAGGGAGTTCGCCGAGGGTCAGTTCCGGTTGCCTTGGGATGGAGGCAGGCAACCACAGGCCAGCTGCTTGGGGCCGAGAGATCCCCTGGTGGCTTCCTCCTTCGAAGTCTCCCTCTGGCTCCCAGCCTGGCTCACGCCCTCTTCTTTCCTTCCCCAGGGCGGGCGGCAGAATGCTCCCCACCGAAGAGGCAGCCCCGACCCCCAGCAGCTCGCCCCAGCACCAGGCCATCAGCATCAAATCTGAGCGGGTCTCCCCGGTGGTCAGCTGCAGCTCGGCCACCCCCCAGCATTCCCTGAGCGGCCTGTCCTCCCTCGGCGACGTCCCCAGAGGCCCCGGGGACCCGCCCCAGCGAGACGAGTATGCCAAGGCCTATCACTACCCGCTGGTCCTGTCCCGGCCGCTGGCGGAGGAGCAGCAGGGGGGTGTCCCTATGCGGCGCCCGCAAGTGATGGACGTTTGGCAGAGATAGTGGGGCCGGCTGTCCGGGGTGGGGGGATGCCCGCGCTGTTTGCGTGTACGTACTGGCAGTGGCAGGCCCAGTGTGTGACATGCCTCCTCTTCTGCTTGGAAGCACTTGTACCTTTCTCCTGGGGTCCGCTGCAGCCATGGCTACCCGCAGGGCATGGCTGAGTGCTGGGGCGAGGGGGAAGTCCCAGAACCCCCTGGGCTGTGAGTGCCTGCGGGAAGCCCCCATCAGTGCCTGGCCCCAGAGCCCCATGGGCTGAGAGTGTCTGTGGGGGGGGAGCCCCCTTTGGTACCCTGCCCCAGAACCCCCTCGGCTGTGAGTGCCAATGGGGAGCCCCCTCTCTCGGATTGAAATACATCCCTACTCTCTTTCCCTCCAACTCTCTGATTTCATGTTAAATGCATGTCTGGGTGGAAGGTCTGTTCCTCTGAGCTGGGCTGGGACCCCCGTGAGCAAGCCCCTCGCCCTCACCTGCCCCCCACCCTGCTGCTAATGCCCCAGACCAGCTGCAGATGCCTTGGAAGCTCCAGTCTCTGGCTGAGCTCCAGGTCTGCTCCTGGTGCCCACGTCAACGCCTCCTCCCTTCCGCTAGCGCCAGTGCAGCGCCCCCGGGGCACAGCCATGGGGCACGCCAGCGCGGACAGGGCAGGCTGGGAAGGTCTGCATTAGAGCTGCCCCCCCCGTGGTAACGCGGTGCGGGGATTCGGCACAGCGCCAGCCTGTGGGATCCGCAGTGTTCAGGTGCCGCTCGGGGTTATTTTCTATTTATTATGTTGTATCCAGCCGCGGGTTCGACCAATAAAGATCTGGGTTTGTCCAGCCCCCCGGTGTGAGCTTAGCGCCCAGGCGGCTGGGATAACGCCGGCTGGAAGAATGGCATGTGAGGTGCATGGGGGGTGGAGTGGGCTTCCTTTCTCCTCCTCCCTCCCCCACAGTCAGGTTAGCAGCACCTGAATGTGGGGGCTGGGGCGGGAGAGGAGGCCAGCGGGGTGCTGACAGCTCTGGGGAGTGTTTGACTATCACACAGAGCCCTGGGCAGCCCCAGGGATGTAATCTGGCATCTCTGCATCTCCCAGGTAGCGAACCCCACTTCTCCCAAATACTCCAGCGGGGACACAGCAGGGAGCCTCCAGCTATTGGCCGAGGGCACTGTGGGGGGGAGGGGCAGGATGGGAGCAAGACCCTCGTGGGCTGGGCTTCCATAGCCCAGCACCCGCGTTTGCGTCTCTTTCTGGTGCTGGACAGATGGGTGCTGTGACGAGCTGGGGGGCCATGCTGGGAGCCAGGAGTCCCAAGGGATGGGCGTGCTCTGTGTTCCGGCGCATCCTGCTGGGGAAGCTGGTGTCACGGCCAGCATGCGTGAGGCCGTCCCCAGAGCCGTGAGAGCCCATTGCAAGCCAAGGGATCGGCATTCACGGCCCTGTGTCACTGAAACCTGCTCTGAGGGGTTGGGACGCCAGGCTCCAGCTCGCCACGCCACTCACACAGATTTGGCCTGGCCAGTCCCATCTGATGGGCCTGGCCAAACCTGAGTGACACTGTGACCCCAGAGGTTGCACCAGAGCGGGGAGCTGAGCCCCACAGGAGGAGCAGCCGCGGGGGTGTTTAGTGCCTATTACAGAGCCGGGGTCAGAACCAGTCCCTGAGCCACATGGTTTTTACACTGAATCTATTTGCTGGGTGGCAACAGGCCGTCGAGGTTTGCAAATGGGTCCTGGGCCCCACTGCTGCAGAATGTCTCAGGCCTGGCACAGGCCCCGCGCCCCGGGCAGAGGCCAAGGCCTGTTGCTACAGACGTTCAGCGGCAGCCTCAAGGGCTGAGTGTGGAGCCCTGGGGTGCAGAGGGGCCTGGCACCCGAGCAGTGCAGTGATGGCCAGCACGGGCAGGAGCGGGCCCATCACTCGCCCGATGATGCACCCCGGCCCGGGTCTGGCTGCCATTCTCCAGCTGGGCGTCTGGAGCTGAATGGGGCGGCTGGAGTAGTGACCTCAAGGGCTCAGTGGGGGGTGTTCTGGGCTGGGCTGCAGTTCTTCACTTTGCCCACAAGATGTCGCTGTCTCCTGAGCTTTGGTGCCCTGACCCCCCAATTCCTTCATCGGCCCCACTGGCCCAGGCAGCCCGGGCGGCTCTGGGAGGCAGGGAATCCCCCGGGGGCTGGAGCTCCTCAGGGCGGGGTTTCTCCAGGCTACTTTCCGTGTCCGACCTCAGGCGTGACCCCAGTGAGGCCCCCAATGCCCCCCCCGTCCAGCCCCGCAGCCCCCCTGCTATTCCAGCCCCGGGCTCCCCTCGCCCCACAATACCCCCCCGTCCGGCCCTGCAGTCCCCCTGCTATTCCAGCCCCGGGCTCCCCTCGCCCCACAATACCCCTCTGTCTGGCCCTGCAGTCCCCTGCTATTCCAGCCCTGGGCTCCCTCTGCTGCAGTTGTGCCAGTGCCTCTCAGTCCTGCCCTGCAGCTCTCTACTATCCCAGCCCTGGGGTCCCTCCTGTACTCCCCCAGCTCTATCAATGCCCCTCACCTGCAGCCATGCTGCTATTCCAGTTCTGGGTTCTGCCCAAGCTCTGCTGGTGCCCCTCAAGCCTGCCCCACCCAGCTCTGTGATGCCCCACCATGCTAACCAGCTATGCAGCTCCCTCCCCCCACCTCTCTCAATGCACTTCAGGCCTGACCTGCAGCACCCCCTGCTAGGCCTGGCAGGAGCCCCCTCCCCCACTCAGATCTGGCAATGCCCTGCAGGCCTGAACTCCAGCCCCCTGACAGGCCAGACCTGGAGCCTTCTTTTCTTTTCTTTTCTTTTCTTTTCTTTTCACATAAAATCAACTTCATAAAACAGGCACTTGATCTTTGGCCACTAAAAATATGGAAATTTCTCTGTGAAAATGGTGCATTTCTACCTTGGTCAAACTCAACCCTGCCGTGTTCACTAGTATGCACCACCCTGGGCCTCCACGGCTTGTTTCCAATCAGCATTTAGAAGTTTGGCTGCTGCTCCAAACTTCACAGCTCTGTAAAATGGAGCTGGAAATACCACCCTGCCTCCATGGGACATCGACCCCCCGCCCTGAGCTTCCCATCATGGCCTGGAGCACAAATAAACAATGGAAGAAAGTTTGAACCAAACTTTGCCAAACCACAGCAAATATTTGGCTCGGGTTTGGTAACGTGTTGGATGAAGACTTAGGACAAAGCTTATCCTTATAGCCTGGTGCCCTATCTCCTGCGTCCATAAAATAAGGGGGGTCGGCAGATTGTCGGGTTAATTCACAGGCTTTAAGGTCTGCCCACAAGTCAAAGATTTGGAAGGTGGTGGTTGGCTTGGCAGAATTCCTTTTAGCGCTCTGCTGGAGGGAGTTGCGCCGACCAGCCAAAACAGCCGCCGCCTCCTGCAAAACTAGATTTTAACCACCACCCCCCCGTGTCGGCCATTTCTCTCCTACAATCTGCTGGGTGACTCATGAATAGATTATTGGGAACGGTCCCTTGAGATTAAAACACAGAAGGAGGATTAATCCTGGGAAGAATTTGTGGAGTTTAATACAAACCCAGAGATTGACATAAATCCTTAGACCGGATTTGGCAGAAGCCGAGAGCTCTGCTGACATCTCGGATGGTCGGGAGCCCAGAGCAATCCAGACTGGGGCCAGATCCTCAGCTGGTGTCAATCAGCATCATACCGAGCTATACTCATCCGGAACTGACCCATATCCCGGGGCTAGAGGGACCCCAGAGTTGAGCCCAGTGCATCACTTCACTCATTACCCAGGGCATCCGGAACCAGCAGAATGACAACATTCCTAGGATTTCCAGACCTGCATACCACAGGCCAGAGAACTCCAACCAGTGACTCTTGAACCTCAGAATGATATTGTGGTAGCACCTGGACACCACAGCCCTGCAGCGCTAGGTGCTGTACAAACATAGAGCAGCTACAGTCCCCACCCTACCCCAAAACGCTCTATAAATCTGCAGACAACAGGCGGATGCAACAGACAGGCAGGGGGCTCGAGCGCACAGTAGCCAAGATCTTATCCTGAGCAGCGGGGGCTGTTAAAACTGCAGAATTGCAAAACAATCTTGAAATCAGAAGATGAAATTCCCCGGGAGATTCAGATTTTATCAGTTATCTTACTTTTGGTCTCTGGGAGAAAGAAAGAGCCCCAAGATGTCCAGCAGATTCCCATCAAGATGACTTGGCATGTGGTGACCGTTGGTTGGAAATCTATTTTGGTTTTTTTGGGGAAAAAATTAATTAAAATTGAAAAGGCAAAAAAGTATTCCTTATTTTTTGCAAAATGTGGATTTTCATTGAAAAACACCCTCCCCCTGCATAGTGTGTGTGTGTGCGGGGGGGGTATTGGATGGGGGGGTTGGAAGAAAAAACCCATTTTGTTCAAAAATTATCATCTTTCATTACAAAAAGTCAACGCCACGTTTTGATGGGCTCTAATCGGTGCTCTGGTGTAACTAACTAGCACAGGATGTAGCAAACTGCTGGCGCATCAGGAACGGATGCTGCTGTACATGGGTGCTGGGTATCAAACCCCAAACATGGTGCACAGCCCAAACTGGGTGGATTGTCCCTCCCCCCACTGAGGTTTGTTTGGGTAGCTCTTCACGGCAGAGTTTACCTGGCTTCGGGCACTGGGATAGATGCCCAGGTTAACCAGGCTGGCTATAAGCAGCCACATTCAGAGCTGCACGCAGGTCATACCCATGTAGCCATGCCCATGCCGGCCCTGCAATAACCTTCATAGATTCAAAGGCCATCGCGATGGTCTAGTCTGACCTCCCTGATCATGCGCCAGGATATCTGGGGGCATATCCCATGGTTCTTAGTGTGATGTCAAGGCACCACCCGCGGGATCTCTGATTGGAGGATCACCCAGCTCCGCTGATTGGTCCAATTACGCTATTTAAGCCAGGAGGCGGAACAGGAAGCTTGTCCAAGTAACAAGGTGGTTTCCCTTGTGGCTGCAACGGACCCTGCTTACATCTGCCTCCAACCTGGTTCCCACCTTGTTCCTGATCCGTGCTGGGTCCTTGCCTCACCTCCAATCTTCTGTGACCAGCCCTGGCTCTGACCCTGACGCTGGCTTGACCCTTGGCTCTGGCATTTGGTATCTGACCTCGGTGCTGACCCTCAGCTTTGATTCCTGATTCTGACTCTGGCTTGACCTCTGGCTCTGGTAACTGGCTGTTGACTCTGGTGCTGACCCTTGGCCTTTGTTCCCCAACCTGGACACCTGCTCTGCCCACTAGACATGATTCCTGCTCTGCCCACTAGGCCAGACCGCCAATGTCCTGTTCCATGACGCTTAGGCCTTCTCTAAGGCAAGCCATTCTAGGAGTTGTTCTGCAGCATATTGTGGGAGGACTTGTCTGTTCTAACCAAGCTCTGGTGCTGAAGGGTTCTTAGCCTGCCAACACAGCAAACTCCAGTATGTCTGACACTGCATGCCCCTCACTCTGTCCCTTCCGGACGGTGCCAAGGCAGGGCTCCAGGGGAGGTGAGGCAGCCGCCTGGTGCACTGGGCTGGAGAGATCACGGGGTGACCTGCAGGAGATGATGGAGGGCTGGGGCTCCGGAACGGAGCTGGAGGTGGAATGGGGAGCTGGGAGGGCTCTCACACCTGATGCCAGGGGATGTGGCGTCGG
Source organism: Trachemys scripta elegans (assembly GCF_013100865.1). Lineage (NCBI taxonomy): Eukaryota > Metazoa > Chordata > Testudines > Emydidae > Trachemys > Trachemys scripta. Next base: position 2,466,349 of record NC_048319.1, on the reverse strand, counting down.
CACATGGGCGAGGCATGCTCGTTTTGGAGGGGCTGGGGGGAGTGAGATGAGGAAACGGGGATCCGGAGCAGTAGCCAGGGCAGGCCCCAAGTTTGGGAGAGAATAAACACGGCTAAAGTGCAGCTGGCAACCAAGCCACCATCTCCATGGCAACTCGCTCAGATGTCTCCAGACAGGAGCTCCAGCCAGTGCGCTCCAGCCCGAGTGGGCGTGAGGGCGCTGAGGTTGGGGAGAGGGGCACATGGGACAAGAGCCCCAGCCCCCCCCCCCCCCCCCGGGAGAAAAGGCAGGGTATTGATTCATTACAATCCTACCCCCTTCCCCAGCTCGGCACCCCTTGGAGGAGACAGGCCTTCCTTCCCACCTGGAATGGGGATAACAGCGCAGGGGCTTGCCAGGACAAAAGCAAGAAAGCTGGTGAGGGGCTCCGCTGTTATGGTGATTGGGGGCCAGACAAGGACCTGAGAGATTGGCCACCAGAGGCCTCCTGTGCATTCCTTCACCATGTGTCAACCAGGCCCTGGCACCCTTGCTCTGTGGGATTAGCACAATCCAGGGCTGCAAAATGTCCCTGCGTGAAGGGGCCTTCATGGCTCGAGATGAGACAGATTCTGCTTTTTCCATCTCGCAGTCACAGGCAGTAGTCTGGGGGGAGGGGAAGGGCTGGGGCTGAGGGTGGGGAGGGGGGGCTTAGCCCATTGCTAATGTAGTTCTAATCACAGACTTTTTTTTTTTAAATAAGGAGCAGCAACGGCTAGTGGAGCGGGAGCCCCCGCAAAGCGTCAGGGCTGCCCTTGGGAAGCTCCTCGCCAGCCAGCCAGCCAGGGACGTATGGCTGCTAACAGCCAGCTGAGAAAGCCAGGGAATGGGGGGAAGAATAAGGCGGGGGACGGGGTGAATTGTGAGACACTGATTGAATAGCAATGACTGCATGATTTATGGTTTGCATTATTGCATGGCTCATTTGAATATATGCTAATCAGGCTTTTCTCCTCGTTTTGTTTGTAAGATTTAAATTTGCTATGGCAACCTACTGGCATGGAATGAATGCCAGGAAATGTCAGAATGAGGTTAAGGCAGAGGGTAGCGGCCTGTGTGTGGCGGGGAGATCCTTCCAGCCCAGACAAGGGGGCAGGACTCGTGGCTTGAGAATATAAAACACAAAGTGTTGGGTGTTCCCGCCAGCAGCAGGGTCTCCCCAGAAAGCAATGCAAGGGGCATGGCTCCTCCTGGATTTCTGTAGGTAAATTAACATTCCGCTGTGTGAAACAGCCCCTACCTCTACAATGATGTGTAATGGGAGAGGTGCTGGGCTGTGCTGCTAAACCCAGGAAAACTTCCCATTCCAGGTCCAGGTGATGATGGTCAGAGACTGTTGGAGGCGTCTGGATCCTGCAAGTTGCCCATTTCCCCCGGAAGTTCATTGGCTGCTGGGTCCCACCATGTTTGAACTGAATTTCAGGCCCCCTTCCCTTCCAGGCCGGGTTTGCCCAAACGCTGGGAAACCGAAGGCAGTCGCTTTCTCGGGGGCAGGGGCTTGTCTCCACGCAGGATCAGGAAGGGCCCCGATCCGATTCCCGTTTGACATCTACCACAACGCTGCCATTCAGGGACACTGGAACAATGTGTTTGGGGGGGGGGAGGGGTGCTGGGAGCATGTCAACTGTAAACCTGGCATATGATGGAAACCACTTCTAGCCAGGGGGTGCGGCAGGCCCCCCAGCACCCCTAGTTCCAGCCCCTGTGCTACCATTGTCTCTTATGGGCTCAGGCCGTGGGCCCCATCGGGCCCCTGGTGAAGTGGCTAGGAAATCTGTGGGCCTGCGTCTGTGGAAGTCAACGGCGTGAGGTGGGTTTAAAGAGGCGTGAGGGGAATCGGGCCCCGTGGCCGGGTTGCCCAAGAAAGAGGCTGTGGGTTGAGCACCCTCCTCACATTATCCCATCGCTTCCAGCTGAAAGGTGCGGCCTCCCGGGACAGGTGCCAGACGGCCCACGCTCCTGGGCTGGGGCGTCGGCCTGGGAAGCTGGTTTGCAGGAGGCAGCCTGTGATTATGGAGGTGGCCAACTGCTCTGGCTGCTCTGGGGAGAGGAGGGCAGCAAGAGAGCCAGGGTGTGTGTTCCCGCAGCAAAGCCCTGTCCGTCTGCTGTGCCTACGGGGGGCAAAGGGGTCTTGCATCTCATGGAGGAAACTGTGCTGTCCGCATAACCAACTCGCGCACAAACCCCTCCCAGAACCCCGACCTTCCCTGCCTCCCCATGCTCCTCCCAGTCACCGCCCCAGACCGGCGGCCAGATAGCCAGGCTGTCCGTCTGCACCAAGCTATTTCTCAGCGGGGTTTTGTGCTAGGATGGGGGATGGATGGACACACACCCTCACACTTCCCCCTGCCAAAGTCACACAATAGTGTCTGTGTGTCCGATATAGCTTCTCCCCGCACAGTTGGTTGGGGAGTCGGGCGGGGGGGGGGGGGAAACCATCAGTTCTCAGAACAGGTAGCAGCTTTGTGGGGGTGAATGAAACATTCAAGGCGTCACTGATGGACCTTTCTCAGAGGAAAGCCATGGGAAAGGGTAGCACATTGTGTGTGTGTGGGGGGGGGGTTACAGCTACACTTTCTTCTGCCCCCCAAACAATCCAGCTCTGGCTGCAGAGGAAGGGTGAGAAGTGGAGACAAATCAATCAGTCGCTCAGCGATCAGAAAGGGAATTTTAAAATGAATTATTGTCCCCTCCCCCCAATAAAATTCCTAATGCATCAGCTAATATCAGGAGAAACCCCCTTTCTCGGACACTCCAGAGCAGGGCTCTTCATAAAAGAAAAACATAAAAGACAGAAAATCAACCACAGAAAAAAATATTCTTAAGGGAGCAAAATGTTAAAATGCTGGGGCAAGGCTTTCTGAGTTTGAGAAAGGGCCCAGCCACAGACATAAACTGCCCCCTCCTTTAAACAATAACCACGAGTTATGCAAAGTGATTAACAATCCCTTCTTCTTCCCCTCGCCCCGCAGCCCCATTGTCGTGTTAGTGGCGTTTGCCCTTGCCAGCCTTGGGGGAGAGATGGGACCTGGCTGGCACCTGTTCCAAAGAGCAGGACACCTGTGGGAGGAGGGAGGGGACCGATTCAGCCGGTGTGAATTGTCCTGGCTCCCTTGCAAACCCTGATTCTATTGAATGGGTCGTAGCTGGATCTGCCTGGGAACGAACTTCTGGTTGTCTTTATGCCACTACATTTGGTGTTTGTTTGGGAAGAAATAGAAAGGTCAAGTGATTCCTGCAGAGCCTTCCAGGTTAATATAAATCCCCAGGAAAATGCTAAGTGCAGGTGGGGATACTGGGACAGGGAGACGTAGGGATTTCAAGGAATTGTCTCATTTTCTGTGTCTCTTGTTAATTTCCGAATTAATTTGGACAGCAGACTAATCTGATTGTCAGAGCTGTCTTCCTCGAGCTGGCCTGGCCCTGCTCTTTCTAAATGCAGCTTTAGAAATGAATTAGAATTGATATTTCCCATGCAAGTATTTTAAAAGACTAAATAAAGACCCCCCTTAAAAAGTTTCATCCCAAAACGATGTTTTAGCTGCCCAGTAAAACCATTTCCAAAATCTTTCCCCCTTTTTTTGTTTTATTTTCTGAAGCAAGGACAGTAAACAAGTCCATTTCCCCTAGATACAATCGATATAATAACAGGGCTTCAAATAACAAATTGCTTAAGGAAAATCCCTTTCATAAAGAATATTCCAAATCAGCCATTCACTAGGAACTTTGACTTGTAGCTGAATACACACCGCTACCCCTCCGCCTTGGATTTTAGCGACAACTGGGATGCAGTAGTTTGATTTAAAAACACAAGCCGCTTTTGCTCACAGACACCTGCATTCGGAGATAAAGGGGAATATTCTGCAAAACAATTTTCAGGTGGGGTTTTATCGAGCGTCCTAGGAGATGAAATGGACAAACGGGCTGGTTGTTTTTTCTCTCCCAATAAATAAATGCAAACCTTACAAGCCAGGCGGTGGGGGCATAGAAATAGATGTGATCGTGTTTAAACGGAGGCTGCGTTAACTCGGAGCTGTATCCTGCGGCTCCCTGGATTTGAGGCGCTGCCCCTGGGTGCATATGGGGGAAGCCTAGAGCCGTCAGGAAGGGGAGGAGGGCTGTGAATTTTGTACCTTTAAATTTGTAGAGGAAATAAAGGCTCCTGCCTCGGACACAGCACGTGGAGAGGATTTGAAAATCCAGCCGAGCCGAGCTGGGCCTCCGGGATGAAATGATGCCTGTCCTTAAATGTCCGCCTGGCACAGTTCACTCCTCTGGTGGGTCGAGCTCTCCCTCCTCCAGGGGCAGCCCTTCTCCGCTGGGGGCTTGGCTGCGATCTGAGCTTGTTACTGTGCACCCCTGGGAGGGGGTGCCCCCCCCCATTGGCATCAACTTCAGTCTGTCTGTAACTAGGACACAGAGCAAGGGCCACTCGCGCGTCTTCTGGGAAGCCAGACACAATCTGCTGGTGGGCTCTGCGAGCAGCGCCGGTGTAAGTACATTTCTGCGGCGTTGGCGTCTCGGTTAAGGACATAATGAGAATTAATAACAATAAGGAAAACTCGTGTGTGATTTTTAAAAAAGGGACGTGCACGGCCAAGGTTTACTCCAGAAAAAAAAAAATCTTCTTCTCCCATATGTTCAGAGGGGCTTGGAAAGTCCTAGGCTCAGGGAACAAATCGCTCAACCACCCAGGTTTTATGATTATTTTCTTTTAAAAAGGATCTTGTGATTTGGGACGGAGCAACAAAGTAAAACTTAATAATGCAATTAGCATTTCATCGTCTTTAAAGCCATTTTCTTCGGATATTTGCTACCCACAAAACTTGGTATTACTTTGCTTACTGCATGCTCTTTTATACTAGCTATCTATCCCCAGACACCCCCTTATCTATCTATCTATCCCCAGACACCCCCTCTATCTATCTATCCATACACACCCATCTATCTATCCCCATACACCCCCTTTATCTATCTATCTATCTATCTATCTATCTATCTATCTATCTATCTATCTATCTATCTATCTATCTAATCAAGGTGATAACATTTGTAAAAACGACCTTTATATTAACTTGAAACTAACCGCAGCACATGATGGGGGGGGGGGTGTTTCCCACTATTCCTCTTGTTAGTCCAAACTCAGGGCATGAATGGGGCCAGGTTTTGCTTTTCATAGGCAATTGCAATTTTGCTTGTTGGTTTTTATCCTCTGTCGTGTGGCTTTAGCGGGTTGTACAGTGTAACACCCAACCCCCTGTAGCAGGGGCAGGGGTAAAGCGCATGTTTGGCATTGGGCCTGCGGATCGCTTGGAGACAGCAAGATCTTTTAGCAAATTGCCAGTGAAATCGTACCCACTGTTTGTGCTCCTCCCAGGAAAGACATCGGCCTGCGAGATTAAATAGAACTCTAAAATCTGATCTTTGCCAAGTGCCATCTGGTTTTCTCTGTCTCCTTTCTCCTCTTTCGTTTCTGGGGGGATTTCCAGATGAGCCTCCTGCATTGGAAGAAGTGTCTGAACTGTATAATTTCCATCTTTGTATGATGATCAGACGGACCTGGAGTAGATCTAACAGCTGGTACTTTGTCTTGCCCTCTAAACGGTTACATAGCTGCAAGGCGTGTGGCTTTTGACAATGACCAGCTCCCTGGACTAGGATAGATCCTGAAACCAGGTTGACCCATTGTTGTGAGGATATTGGGGAAACAATACATTTGCCCTCTTTGATCTGTCCAGACAAGGTGTCTTATGTTCCGGAGCGTGTCCGGTTGCATTGCCCTGCAGCTTAACGCGAATTGCTCAGTAGATCTACACGTCCAAGTAATCCCTTTCTCGGCCTTATTCCAGATCACTTCTGAGGAAAGTCAGGGAATGCTGGTTTTTATAGCTGCGTGTATAGACCAGGCTAACCTGAGGTAGCCGAGTAGGTAATTTGATGGAAAAATGTACTCTTACGCAATTCAGAAACAGCTCTGATTTGCCCAGCTCTGACCTTCTTAATCTATTTATAGCTGAGAGGATAAGTCGCTCAGTTTCCACCATAGGAGAGGTGTAGGAGTGGGACTGTCTTTAGTGGTTGAAAATAATGAAAGGTCTCCTTTCCTGTATGTAGAAATGCCTCCACTGGGATAGCTCGTGCACCCGAGGGGCGGAGGCCAGCGTGGGGAAGGCTTAGGGTTGGATCCTTGCAATGTGAACGGGGGAAATAAGGGGGAGTGAACTGATCCGATGTATAAACACTCCTCACTCCCGCCACAGGAGGTCCGGTTCCTGAGGGGGGTTCAGTGGAAAGGCGATGGAGGGTGGTGTGATGTGACCCCAGGTAACATCCCCCTTCAGGGAGGGGTGGGTGGGTTGGTTTTTGCACGCCTTGTATATATGGCAGGGGTGAGCCCGAAGCCCGCTGGAGCCCCATTGGCTCCTGGCCAATCTGGGAAGTGTGTTGCGCTGCGCTCCGGTCTATGGTAATTAGGCCCCGGGACTCAAATCCGAATGTCGGGCCAGGTAGGGCGTGAAGGTTCCTGGACGAGTAAAATGGCGCGAGGCTGAGTAGTGCGAGATCACAGATGCTCCAGCGATCGCTAGTGGGATGGGATGGGAGGGCCGGGGAGGCAAAGTTGCTACCAGTGACTTGCAGCGGGACTGCCTGTAACATTCTCCCCACTCCGAGCCCTTCTCTGCGGGGAGATTGTGTCCAGGGTACGTTCTCCAGGTGCTTTGGCCGCGGGGTCTGGTGTCAGGCGTGCGTTGGTTTATTGTATATTAGAACAGGACTTGGAGAGACCCGTGGATCTATCTGGTGCCTGGGGGTGGATCGGACCTACCAGCCGCCTCTGTCCTGGGCAGGGTGTTTTTTTCTTCTCTAGTCGTCTTTGTGAGAACAAAATACTCGGTGTCCTAACCTCTGTGAGCGCCCACAATTGGTTTTCAAATCTCGGCGCCCAGGCACGGGCCCCACCCTGCCCCGGGGACCTTCGGGGCAGAGTTTTCACCCCAAGGATCAATGTGTTTCGCATGACGCACAAGAAGCAATGGCACAGCCTGGTTCTTGGGGGGGGGGGGCTGATAATGATTTTATTTCCCTTTGGTTCCTTCTTCCAAACTCAGGGCCCATGTAACGATCACCGTGAGAACCCGAAGGCAGGGGGTTTAGCTGATAGCAAGACCACTTTTAAACGAAGTGTATTTACACCATGAGGACGTTTGTGGACATAAGGCAGTTGACTTCCTCAGGGTCTGTCTGCTGTCCATTGATACTCCGAATTTACCCCCAAATCCAGCCTGAAAAGGGAAGCGGGGTTGGGAGTTGATGGGCAGAGCGCCAGGACATTTGGGCGTATTACATCGGCCTTAAACTATTAAAACAACCCAAAGTACAAAGTCCTCCTGGAGGGCTCCGTTCCGGCCGCTTAGGCGGACTGAGTCTGTGCCCTACACTGGCCTAAAGGGGCAGCCGAGTCCGCTAAGGACCAGCTCCGTGTCACGCGAGTGTGTAATGGGGCACGTGACTCCACACCAATCTGCACAGAAGAGGCGGGGGCTGAAATGCGGCTCAGCGGCTCATGGCGGGAAACCGGTCTGGGGCACGTGTTAACAATGTGCTTAGAGCTGGAAGGGGGGTGGGTGTGCAGGAAGTGGGATCTCCAGGCAGGAGGAGCGAGCCGGCTGCTGACGGTGCATCAAGGGGAGTCTCGGGCTGCAGACTATAAGGGGTTTAAAGTGGTGGAAAACAGCCTGGATCTAGGCGAGAATGTGCAGCCCCATGCACAGGGGCTGGAGCTAGGGGGGCTCCTGCCCACGATGGTTTGAAGTAGTTTCCATCATATGCAGGGTTCACAGTTCGGTTAAAGGGCCCTCAGCACCCCCAGTGTACACGTTGCTCCGGCCCCCAGCCCGGTGGGGTGTCCGCTCAGTATTTACAAGAGACACCAGCCGAGACATGGAGGTCGGGTTTGAGTCTTCTCGGGGTATTGGCCAGCTGGGTTTCCTTGCTGCGCAGGGAGCCTGGAGTAAGAGGTGATCGGTCCCGGCTGGGAGGGGCGTATTCCCTGGTTTCAATAGAGTTAAAAACCCAGCCCCCAATGCCCAATGGTTGTCAGTGCGCGAATCTTTCTTGGGGGGGGGAAAGCTGAAGGAGCAAACCTGTTGGCAGAGGCCCCTTGGGCCCGCAAGGAGCCCAACGGCTCCGTCCCTCGCTCCCACGGTTCGAGGCCGCTAGAAGGGACCTGCCGAGATGTCAGAGTTCAAGAGACTCCTACAGACTAAGGGACAGCGGATGTGTAGAGGCGCCCTGGTGAATGCAGAGACCGGGGAGGGGGCTCCCGAGGCGGGACTGGCTAAGGGGAGGGAAGCGCCCTGGGCTGGGTAACACTCATTCTGGTGCCCCTTTGTGCTAGGCAAGGAAGGAAGTCAAATCCCAGACTCCGACATGAAATTGGGTTTGTCGCAGACGTTAGGATGATTTTTTGGTGAGCAGCAGCTGAGTGTATTTAAGCTCTAAAGTCTCGCAGACCCCCCCCCCCCCCCAGCTCCGATCTCTGCCGTGTCCCCCCTGCTCCCCCGAATGTGTTACCGGAAATAATCCTTTCTCCCAAGATTTCGCCTAAAGTGCATCAAACTAGAAATAATGACAGGGCCCCTTTTTAATGACTAAATAGGTTTATTTCCAAGTCCCGACGTTAACTTGTATCACTCCCGAGAGAACCGAGCCATTGTTTCGATGACAACAGGCTAGAGATTTTGTGGGTTTCGTTAGTTCTGGTTTTTCTGCAAGTTTGTGGGTGTAGCTCTGTGGTCAGCTTCAGGGAGGGACGATTTGCGATTGTTTCTCGCAGGAAATCTGGTCCCTTTTTGATTTGCTGTTCGGGGTAGGAATCGGTTCGGATAAAAGGTGACAGTGGAACCGAGCCCTGGTTTGGCTGTAGGGAGCTGATGGGTGGCCTGGAATAGGGAGCAGACACGAGGCATTATCTCCCGCCAAGAGCAGCAGATACCAGCTGGGAAGGATTTCGATCTGGTTTCCTTTAGGACGCATTTCTGCTCACGCAGATTTGGGGCGTCAAGGAACTTCCGCTATAGAAGGGGATCTTCCGAAAACTGGTTAATTTCAGGCATACAGCACCTGCAAATTCCGGAGGAGGAAAGCGATTAAAAATGGACATTTCGAGGAGTAGGGGCGGGAGGTATCAACTGATGCTATTTCCCTGAGTGAAATACCCTGATCTGTCCTTTCCACCCCGTCCGCTCCTCCGATCTCAAGTCTTCAAGCTGGATAATGACCGTCCGAGAGGAGGTTTCAATAGTTTGAGGGGACGGGAGGGGAGAACATTTGTCTCATGATTCTGCCAGCTGTGACGTGGGCTCGCCCCAACTTTCCAAGTGTTTCGCTTGAGCCCGGGGCAGCAGGGAGAGTCTGGCCCCAGACCGGTCCGGTGTCATGTCCGCAGAACCAGAGGGAAGGGGAGCTGATTGCGGCGGCAGCCCCGTGGATTACGGGCCGGGGGGTTAGCGGCGAGGGCTGCCGGTTTCAAATACAGATGCGCGAGGCACAGGGATACACCAGGGGCACGTGCGGACCGAGGGGACCTGGCTCCAAACTCTCCAGTTCTTCAATGGAATAGGAAACGGAGCTGGCCCGCGAGAGCCAAGTCGTCGTCCCCCCCCCCAGTCTCCTGCTCCAAGCAGCTTGTTAATTGCCCCGCTCTGTAACCCTGCATTAGCTCCAGGGCCTGGGCTTGTGAAAGCACCGTCCTACCCTGACTCAGAGCGCGGGGGGAGATCTGGGCTTCACACCTGGCCTGGGGGTGTGCACTGGGGATCAGAGCCGGGGGGAGGGGGCAGAACAGACTCCTAGTGTGGGCCACCCACCCAAGCCACCCCTGAAGCAGGGGGTCACTCCCCACGCCAGGCCTCACGGCCAGTTGCTTTCTACAAGAAAAGGACACGCCGGAGGTGTGTGTGTGACACACACACACACACACACACACCCCTCGTGCCGCGTATGGCCCAGGCCCTAACCCCTTCCCCCTCACCAGCCCGATTCCTTCCCATGGCTGTAGCGATCCCAGCTGGGGGGGGGGTCCCCACATTAAAAGAGAACAGCCCCTGGCTGATTCCTCAAGGCCTTTAGCTGTGCTCACTGTGGGTGGGGAGCTGGGAACAGGGCCACCTTTGCAGGGGGGCTGGAACACTGTGCAGTGGAGGGGGGGGCTGGGAGCTATTGAACCAAACTGTAACCCCTGGGTATGATGGGATCTCCTTCAAGCCACGGGTGCGTCAGCCCCCCGGCACCCCGAGTTCCAGCGCCTGTGCATTCTGCGCCCCACTGGGCGTCAACTGAGCCTTTGGCCTGGTGCGTCAGGAGCCTTGTTCCCCCAGAGCTGGGGACGCTTAGGGGGGAGGGTGTCTATTCAATTGGTGTATCAGCGTGAAGGCTGCCGGCTGGCTGCTCTCTGTGACACCCTACCCCCGGAGTGAAATCCGGGCCCCACGGAAGTCACTGGCCACCCCCCGTTGAGCTCTGCGGGGGTCAGGATTCCACCTGGTGTTGGTTTGTTCCACCCCAGAATGAGCAGAATCCCAAGCAGGGGAGCGGCTCCAGGAAGCCAACCCCCAATACAAAATACCACAGTCCAGCCGGCAGTGTCGTGATGGGGCGAAGGGGATTCCGTCTCCTCTCCACCCCCCGCCCCCAACGCCTGTCAGTACCCGGAGGTCACTACAGCCCGGGCGGAGCGGAAGGCAGGGCCCGCGCAGGTACTGGCAGACCCTCCGGCTGCTGTCCCAGTGCTCGGCAGGGTCTTTTCCACCTGTACCTTTGCTGGACATTGGGAACCCCCTCCGTTGTCAATGCAGCCGGTATGCTGGTCTCTCTCTCTCTCTCTCTCTCTCTCTCTCTCTCTCTCTCTCTCTCTCACACACACACACTCTCCTCTTTATTCAGATTTATGCCTCGACACCCCCCCTTTCCCTCCTCTCTTTGTTGTTTTGCAAAAGCACTAAAATATTCATAACTAGCTGCAATGGAGATTTCTTTGTAATGAATTTTTGATCAAAACATTATCAGGGAGTCAAAATACACAAGCCATTTCCACACGCCCCCGCCCCTCATCCTAGGAGGGAATTCAATGGAAGAGGTGGGTTTTAAAGAGGTGGGGGGATGACAAATGTCCTCGCCCGCCCCCCCATCCTCTTTAAGTGGAGGGAAAGAAGGGATTTCGTGTCAGGGAGACGCTTGTTGGTTTCAGTCGCTCTGAAAGACAGATGTCAGAAGCCACTTTGCCTGTCTCCTGCCTAATTCATCAATATTTAAAATCCTTAATACTGGATCGGGGATGAGGGCGAGGGGAGGAGAGCCCGTTGGTGGTTCGAAGGCAGAGCCGAAGCGGTAGGGAAGTGGCTTTTATTTGGGAAGGGAGCACAGATCAATGGCTCACTAGAGCACCCACCTTCCCCTGGCCAGGCCTAGGTGGGAGGCAACAAGCCAGAAAAGAAGCTTTGCAAAAGGGATCTATTCTCCTTGGTCCCGATCCCTGCACTATCCGTGTTTACAAGAAGCCCAGACCTCACGCTGGAGCTTGTCCTTAAAAAGATCAGAAAGGTTTTGCTCGCCTGATGAATTCCTCCCCCCTGCCAAAGACTAGCCAGAGAGTCGGTGCAGGTAGAGAGTCCCGGGCGCCAAATCTCCCCCACAGCTCCGCAGAGCAGTGAGTAGCTCCCGGTGCTAAATCTATTTTGGCTGCAGAAAGGGATTTCACCTCCGGAGATAGCTCTGCACAAGAGTAAGATCAGGTGTGTGTGTGTGTGTGTGTGGGGGTGTTATCTTGTCTTGTGTTTTTAGAAAGTGCCATGCTTTCAAAATCAACGGTGAAAGGGGCCGTTCGCTGCTTCTTGTCAGCTACCAAACCTACCTCGCCATGCCTGGCATTGGGTGCATCCTGAGTTAATTATATTAATGACTTCTTTTCAAAATGTCTATAATATTGCTTTTCTCCTCTGCATGTAAACTCGGAAAATGCAATATTGGAAGCCACGGCAAGAGAGGCTTTGAGCACGAAGTCAAATGCTTCTCTTTGTAAAACCCCTTCTCCGAAGTGGAGTGCAGAGTCCAGGCTGAGTTCTAACGCGCCGAGCCGTGTGTGTGTGGGGGAGAGAGAGGTGGCTGCTCTGTGCATGAATATTAACTATGCATAATAATGTTAGAGCATAAAATACCAGCCCTCAGCTTTGTTTCAGGGAAGGATGTGACCACTCAGCCTCGGATGGAGGGGTGAAGGGAGCGAGGCTAGCAGATTCGCCTTCAGAATGAAGCACAGACCAGGGGGAGTTTACCCCTTTTTAAAGGCAACCCTTGGGCTGGGGGACGATTTTACTCGCTTTGCCTTTCAACATATACTCAGAGCATTCTGCTAACTATGGGTCAGGGGAACATGTTTTAACTACAGCCCCCACGGGGGGGTGAGTCTACCTCTGCCCAGTCCCACATGACCAAACCTCAGGGGCTGTAGAAATCAGTCTTGTTGGGTTGGTTTGGTTTTCACAGCTTTAACCTTGTTCTTACTGTCGCAGGGGAGGGGGGATTATCTACCCCGCCTACCAGGGTCGCTGTTTTGCACAGCGCTTTAGAATAGACCCGGTTTACTTTTGGATGCATTGGTTGAAAAGGTCGGGGCGGACATGATAGCACCAGGAAGGGCTGCGGACCTGTTCCCGACTGAATCCGGAGTGGCTTTTCCTTTCTCTTCTCTTGTATTAATTCCCCCTTGTTCAGACTGTGGGTCAGGGAGCAGGAAGCCTCGCGGGGCCCTAGCGCCTGTCTCAAGGACAAACCCTTCGGACCAAGCCCGTTGTTTAAGCTGCAATGTGGCTGCGGGTCTTGAGTAGCCCCGAAAGTCCACTTGGCTCACAGCCTGGACCAATATTCGTTAGCCAACCCCCGCACCAGCAGAACTCCTCCGGGGAGCAAAAACTTCCGCCTGCACCGGTGGGACCAGAGGAGTCTTTTGGGGAACGACGTGCGGGGGCAGGACTTCAGTGGGTAGCTCTTGGCCTGGGTGGGATTTCCACTCTGGGAACTCCGCGCTGCGTTCCCCAGGGGGCTTTCTCCGCGGAACCCGGCTCCGGGTCACCCTCTCCCGGCGTCACCGGGCTGCACACTCCGAATCAAAACTCAGCCCCCGGGCAGGGGGTCTGTGCCCCACAGAAATGAGCCCAACGTTTGGGGAAATTATTCAAGAGCAATTGGACCAGACCCCCCCCCCCCGAGTTAGAGGTTCGGCTGCCTTGGGCAGGAGACAGATCTGCTGAGACGCGCGCTCCGAACTTGCTGAAACGCGGGTGTCGGGTGTGTTACAATGCCTGGCTTGTGTGTGGTGCACACTTACCGATAGAACTGCCAACACAAACATCCGTGTGTACATGTACTGGACGGTGTGTGTATCTTTGTATGTGTGTGTACCCATAGGTACAAGTCACTAAATAGGTACACGCGTGTGTGTCTGTAAAATCCATAGCACGGGTGTATTCTAACGCGAGTGGATGTATAAGGCACACAATACAGCACAACAACGTGTGGAGAACATAAACCAGAGTGAATTCAAACACAGACCACGCCATTTCCTTTCCAAAAGAAAAATCTCTCCTTCACTCAAATACTTTGTTCGTTCGCCTATACCCGAAAGAACAGCAGGAATTGTGTGTGTCTGGATGAGGGGAGCGGGGTTGGAGTGTAACATTTGAAGGCAGATGAATTCCCAATCTATGCATCTTTCTTTTGCAAACGTTAAAAACATCTGGGAACCCCCCCCCATACCTGCGCCTGGCACCCCGCCCCCCTTAGCAGACTAGGATCTCTTTTCTTTTCAATGCCTCCAACCCCTGTAAGAATTCGCCGTGGATTTTACAGCTTGGGCTGGGTTTTGTCTATGTGGTTTATTTTTTCCCTAACGCCTGATGCTTTTCTCCTCGGACTGTGAGGTAAATTCAGTGGATTTTTAACTACGCTAATTAACCCTTAAGAAACTCTCCCGTGTAAACGGTGAGCGGGATAAGTACCGGGTGAAGGGCTCCGTTTGCATTTCGTGTTGGGGGAAAGACAAGACATGCAGGGAACCTTCAGCTCACCTGCTCTTTGTCTAGGCTGGTCAAACATCCGAAGGGCAGAGCGAGCAACCTCCTTGGGTTTTGTGGGACAGCCCCCCCCCCAAAAAAAACCCTAAAAGCTATTTTGGTCCTAAACAGCGAAAAGGCACCAGAACGTTCCAAGTTGCGTTGTGGCTAATTTCTGACGAGGAGAAATTACTGCGAGCAGCTACTAATCTATCGGCCGTGCAGAGCCCACCTGGCCTGGCAACCTTTTAACCCGGGATACCTGGTGGGGGTGGGGCGGTGGAAGGGTTAGTTGATAGATGCACATTTAATTTTTAGCAATATCGAGCTACACGGGATGGGGGCTGTTTTTTGGAGCTGCACCTACTGTCTGCTTTTGAGAAATATCGTTTTTCTTAACATGGTCTCATTGGTGTTTAACGAGAAAGGCCGTGTCCTTGTGCTGCTATGTTATTGTATGTAGCAGAATGCGTGGGATCTCTGTGCGTGGGATCTCTATGCCACACGCATGACAGCGCCTGGCTCCGGCATCCCTAGCGTAGCCACAAAACCCAGAACAGGCAAAACCGACTCGGGCTCCATCCGAAATCTCTCCAAGTTCACATCTGAACCGGCTTCCCCAAGGCGTTTAATGTCTAGCTACCTTCAAAGCCGGATCCAGCCAAAGAGGAAGGTCTGTGTATGTCAGAACTAAAGATGGACATTTATCTTCTCTAGAGTTACACTTGGATTTGACTTTCCTATCTCCGCTCTCCTACAGGCCCTGCAAATCTCGAGAGGGGTGGGAAATCCGAACAAACGGGGACTGAGCGGGGTGTCGCATCTATCTGGCCATTTTCTTTCCATTCATCTCCAAAAATCTGCCCTTTATTTTCTCCGCGAATTGCCTAGCATCGTGCTGATCTAAAATAAAAATCAAATAGAAACCCACCCGCCTCCAGAGCGCCGAATGAAACCCACCCACCCAGTTGTTTGTCCCAGCGGTGAGTCTGACAGCAATCCCAAGGAAAACCCGCATTTCTGGCTCGCACGGCGATCCCGCACCATTGCTACGGGCTCTTCCACATCAGCTGGGGTCTGGTCTCTCTCCCTGTACAAGGCACTTCTCCCCCTTACACCGGCCTCTGGAGACTTGGGCACTGCTGGGTGTGTGGAAAACAGCGCCAGGTTACAAACCAACCTTTCAATAATAACGCAACCTGAGAGCAGGGGAGCCTCCCCCCCCCAGCCCAGACACGCGGGTGTCCCAACATTTTAGCTGATTTGGAGCAAAGAAAACCTCCTGCGAGTGATGGAGTCTGCCCCAGTAAATACTGCAGGGGGCTCTGGGTGTTTTTGCTGCCTACAGAAGAGACGCCCCGTGTTTCCTTCCTCTGAACTCCACTGTGCAAATCAAGCCCCTCTCCCTGCGCACGGCAGCCCGGTGGTTTTTAACATTTTCTCACTGCGCTGCCCCAGTTTCGAACTCGACCCTTTCCAAACGGGCCCCCAATTCTCGTGCTCGTTCCGGTTAGCGCGTGAGAAGTTACTCCGCCAGGCACATGCGGACGCCAAGCTGCCCAGAAGTCGGTGCATATCCGCAGATGCCTTAAACACCGCTCCCCAGCCAGGCACCGTGTGCCGTGCACCAGCCTCTACTTCCAGCGGGCACCTTATCCCAGGCCGGGGCCATCAGCCTGCAGCCAGGACTCGGCACAGCTCGAACGTGGGATATCCACTTTTCCATCTGAAACTTTCCCTGCCTTTGCCATGAGCCCCCCGCCCCCCGTGCGAAGGCTGGGGAACGTGGGGATCTCTCCGATGTGAGGAGCTGCTTTGGAATCTCGTCCCCGGCGTGTTTACAGACAGTAACGTTTGCAAAGAGGTTCCTATTTTAACATCGCTTGCAACCTGTTTCCCTTTGTTAACGCTGGCCGGTGAGCTGCCCCCGCTGCCCGGGGCTTTGGGGAAGAACCGGCTATTTGAAATGTGGATGTACAATTCCTACGCACACTTCTGTAGATGCCTGAGAGATGCCTTGGATGGAAAGTGCTTAAAACCTGATAGGACCGATTTGGGAAAGAAAAGGTTTGATGCGCAGATTAAAACAAACAGACGAAGCGTGTTTTTAAAGCGTCGTTTAATCTGGTTGCCCTAGAGTTCATTTTAGTAGCAAGGAGAGACAATGCTCCGTTATGGGGATGGGGGGGGCGTGTTAGTTTCACCCTGGCTCGCCAAGTTCACGGCGAGATTTGTAGGCACGAGGAGCTGTTCCACCTCTAGCAAACTTTTGCCAGTGGTCCCGGATCCAGTCTGCCAGCTGTGATGTGAACACCCCGAAGTCAGGTTCTAAACTTCAATCCGGTAACCAAAAAATCGCCATCGGTTCAAAAATTGCTGTTTTTTTTGGAGGGTGGGGGCTGTTAAAAGAAAAGGGGCAGTGTATAACAGCAGGAGAGGGCATGGAGATTGTTTAGCAAATCTTATCTAGGCTGTAGCTAGAGGCATCCACACCCCACAAAAACACAAGGAAATGAGCGGAGGGAGCGCTCCCTTCTCCAAGTGGTTTATTTTCTGTCTCCTTGGAGCTTAGAAATATGAACTAGCAACCGTCAAAGGAAAACATCCCACCGCTGAATTTCCAGGGGCGAAGGTGACTGTTCTCCGCGGGCTCAGAAGTCGATCCACGGGACACACCATTGTCCCTCTGAAAAGCGCCTGCACCTGATTTCCCAGGACCCCCGGTCCCATAACCAGGGACTTCTTGGCACGGCAAGAAGAGACTGAAAGGCGCAGCACCTGAGCTCAGACCTGTCTTCGAACAGCTCCACCCCCCGGCGGGCTGAAGGGCAGGTTCCCCCCCAGCCGGCCGAACTGTTCCTCGAGCGGGTTTGATTTCAGAGCCTTGTCTTAAAGCTGCCCTGGGAACCTGATCAGCGCCTATCGATCGGAGCGGAGACTAATCAAGGCTGGGACATTCTTCCAAGACAGCCGGCTTAGACCCCGTCTGGGGGGGGGGGGTTATTTATTGGTTGGTTGGTTTTAAATTGACCATCGGGGGTGACCGATTGATCACGTACTAGTATTTGAAGTCTCCACTATTTTGAATTTTTCCTCTAGAAGCTCAGACATGCAGCCTCGCCTTGACCCAACCCCCCCCCTGCAAAAAAATCATTAAAATAGGAATGCAGCTAACCTATCCTGCTCCGCCACGTCACGACGTCATGCTTTACGTAGTAAAATATGGAGAAAGGGGGAGGGGGGCATTTTCTCTCCTCCCTTTGCCTCCCATCTCCATTTCCAAAATGGACAAAATGGATGTTTGGTAACATTCCTCTAACGGTGCCTGTGCGCGGAGCACTCACTTGCCTCCCCCGGGTCAAACTAGGCCTCTGCAAGACTCCTCCAAAGGTCCCCATTTCCCTGCCAGAGGTATTGGGGCGGGGGGGTGGCAAGCAGACGTATCTATTTAACCCCACGTAAAGACAACGTGACCAGCAAGACTCCGCTTCCAATGCCTCTTTGCAGCCCTCTCCTGAGGCGAGAGCTGCTGCTGGATTTGTCCTTCCCCGGGTGGATTTATTTGGTTTTTCTTGCTTCCTTCGCAGGCATCGTTTTGAGCTTCCTTTCTCTAACCTACACCCTGGGAGGCTGGTTTTTCCCTCTCTCCCTTTCTCTCGGCTGAAGCTTTCATAGCTTTGACGGTAGTTGATGTGTGTGGTACCTAAATCATTGAGGATGCAGATGTGGGGCGTGTAGGAGGTAAATACCCCCACACACACACTCCCCTTTCCTCTTGTCTTTCTGGGTTGTTTTTTCTCTCTCCTCTTCTCCTGCTCATCAATTCACTCGCTGACTGATGCACCGTGAGAATTGCTGGACCTCCTGCCTTTGCGGGCAGCCTGAAAGTTACAGACACTCCTGGAGGGGGAGGCGGGGGAAGCGAGCACTCCGCTCCCAGAGACCCCTTCCTCATTGAGCACCACCAGCCACAAGTTTTGAACTTGGAATAAACGGGCCGGAAGAACAACCCGAGCCCCAGCCCAGCCCAGGCACCTTTCAGAGCTGTTCATCTCCGCTTAGCAAGTTGTCTTCTAAATTACAGGGACCCTGCGAGGCTGGTGCTCGCGGCAGCGTCTCTGCCTGCACTGGTGGGGGGGTTTCGGATTAAACTGGGGCTTCCCATGTGATTTCCCCCCCCCCCATCGAACTCAGTGTTGAGGTGAGGGGGGGCGGGGGCGGACACCAAAGGCGTGAACACAAATCCTGCCTGCAGATCAGGCCGAGCTCGGAACAATGGAGCCCAATTCATTGTGGACAATGACCGCTGGGTCTGCTACTTGGAGTGCTGGACACGTTCGCCACAGCTCGGGCTGCTCTGGGGGACCGACAACAGCGGAGTCTGGGCAGAGACGCTCCCTCCTCGCCTCTCGCTGGAGCTGTGAGAAAATGTGTGTTGGGGGGACGGGGCGTGGGGACATGGCCGCAAAGTTTAGGAAAGTGTCTCCCCTCCCCCCCATCGCTTCCCCCTTCCCCACCCCCCATGGCTCCGCTCATCCGAGCAAAAGTAACAGACAGCCCTTGGAGCCGAATGGCTCTGGCCGGGCCCGGACCTTAGAACCTGCCGCGGGTTCTCCTGCCCCGCCGGAGATGGGCTTTTCCCAGAGTGTTGTCTTTGGAAACCTTTTCAGAGAAATTGCAATTTGGGGGGAGGAGGGGGCTCCCTCCCCTCCCCCTCTCTGGCATTTATTAGCATTTTGAATCAACAAGTAAGTAACAATGTTTCACTTTTATTCCCCCCCGCCCTTGCCTTTTGTATTTCAGGGCTCCTGACCCCAGGGGTAGTTTAACTGTCTCTTAAACGCCACCTCGTCTCTGGAGGCTTCTACACGGGTGTGGGGGGAGGAGTTGATGGCTGGGGGGTTATTTGTATTTTTCTTAAAATGCTCTGTCGTCTTCTTCTTCTTCTTCTTCTTTTCTTTCAAGGGCTGGTACTTTTCTCTCTCCTTCCCCCTCTTTCGTTTTTTGTTTTTTAATGACCCGCCCTTCCCCAAAGCCTTCATTATTTCTTGTTATCATAAGGCAAACTCCATGCCCAAACGTTGGCATGTGTAAGACAAACAGTTGTGTGATTGTTAAGGCGCCTGGGAAAATGTGGCTGGCGGTGTGAATAGGGGACGGCCATGACGCCAGTCCCTCTTGTTGAGAAGACTTCTGTTCTCTCAGACTTTATTGTTATGATAATAACCTTCTCGCATGCTGTTGAACTTGATGTTGACTTCTTTTCTTTGGGGCTACACGTCTTCCCGGTCACTTGTTTGTGGGAAAATTTTCTCTGGGGCTACAGTGTGAAATTAATTAATCAGGGCCTTTCTCTGCGAAGGAGACACAAAAGGGGAGAGACGGGAACTCTGGCAAACTTACAAAAGCGACCCAGTTTTTATAACCCTGATGAGTTCCCAGGGAACGAACCCCCATCGTAGTGTGGTTACAGTAGGGAGGGTGGGGAGAGAGATTTAATTCTACATGCTGGGGGGGGGGGGGCAGCGAAGTGTAAGTGTGTGTGGAGAGAGGGGCTTTGGAGGTCGCATTTCGGAATTCAGAGGCTGATGGGGATGAGGTTAGTAAACTGGATTTGGGATGGGCTGGATTGGGCTGCGGGTGTATTTTGTGTGTGTGTGTCTTTGCGCGCATCCTTCAGTCCGTTCTAATTCTCATTGAAATGCCTGCTGTCCTCTGCGCCTTTCTTGTGAACACTCCTAGCCCAAGAAACTTTTTTTAATAGCGAGAGGGAGAAGCTTTGTGTTGTTTTAGACACCCCAGGGGGCCAGACTCGAGGATCCCGGGTCATCTTCGCCCAGAAGCACTCTCCTGCTGCACATCTCCTAGATGTCTAAGGGTTTGATTTTCTCAGCAGTATTTACCGATCAGAAAAATAGCTGTCCTGAAGCAGAGGGGAATATCCCGCTACACGTTTGATTTTTTATTTGTTTGTTTGGGTTTGTGGTTTGTTTATTACTGATAGTCTGAAGTATGAAGTGCCCCGAATCTTTTAGGACCAGTTGGACTGTCTGCCCCGCGTGTGAGAGACAGCTATCTGAATGCACTTGCTGGAGCAGGAGATCTACGGCTTTTGAGGGAAGCCAATCTTTTGCAAAGCATGCAGGCACCGGGAGAATATTTCTGCACAGAAGAGGCCAAAATGTGAACATCAAATACCCTCCTAGTCTTTGTTGCTAAAGCACCTTTTGCTGATCAGCTGGGGTCGGGGAGGGAACCAACCCCCCCCCCCTTCCTGCTAGATATCTAGTTTATGGCAAGAGCTATATTTCCAGTCTGACTTTGCATTTTGGGGACATATTGGCTTAGGCTCTGACTAAAAACCTTTTTAACCTTGGTTTTTATTATACGCTGTTTCTGAATAAGTTGACCGGCACAGAGCCATTCGCGGTGAGTGATATTTAAAAAATGCAAATGGTAATCAGCAATGATAATAAAGAGAAAAATGCTAAAATCTCTCTGGAAAGGTAGCACATTTTAGCTTCAAATGAGCTGATAGGACGTGTTATGTAAACCTGCCTGTAGCTTAGCAGAAGTATCTCCGAGGAGAGATCTGCTGTGAGATCCGCTAGGTGTTGGTGAGACTGACCAGGAAAGCAATGTTCAGTCTGGGTCTGTGTTATTTCCAGTGGATCCCGTGTGCCGCCCCGAATCCATTCGCTCACGATTAACCCTGGAATTCTGCAGGGAGACGGAGGAGAAAATTGCCCATCAGTAGTTTGCAGTCTGTCTGTCTAGGAGTGTTATAGAGGGATGTGTCGTATAACAGGGAAAAGAAATACCGCTACGCGTGGCTTTATCCCCACCTGCCTCCCCACTGGCTTGCAGGCCCTAGCATATTCCTGCTTTATTTCGTTATTTTTCCACGATTGTCATTTCACCTGGCTGTGATGCTGGGGCAATTTCTATACATGGCTGGTTTTATTCCTGCTTTTTAAAATGTCATTTCCCCGGCTTTACCCTCTGGAAAGGGGTGCGATTTCGGATCAGGAAACTCCTTGGCTGCACGGAATGAGATTCTAGCTAGCCCCGTGAAACTGACCTGATTTGGTGAGTTAATATTCTGCTGCTGTGTTTGTTCTGAACCAGGTTCCCTGGCTTTCCTGGTGTAATTAAGAAGGAATCTTTCATCCAGCCAAAGGGGGCTCTTGAGTTTGTTACAGCTAGTAGTATTTTGATCACACACAGAATACGTTTGGTAAATGGCACATTTACTTCTATTGACAGTCGCTATTCTGCTCCTATAACCACCGTGAGTTACCCCAGAGCTAATGGCTGTTTTTTTGTTTGGTTGGTTGGTTTGGTTTTTGGTTTTCTTTTTGTTAAAAAATACCCCAGTATTTAAAAAACAAAAACAAATGCTTTTAGTTCACATCTTTCTGTGAAAGTGAGTCCAAGTTGGAGCATTTGCATCTTTGGTATTATAGCAACCCCCCACCTCCCATCTCTCTCTCTCCTTTTAGGTCAGCTCAGAAAAAGAAACCTCTTCGTTACATTTGCAGATATGATCCAGAGGTAATTTTGAAATGGCGTGTCTCCTCTCAGGTGCAATCAGACTGGAGGGCTGTGTGTCTTATGCCGATCGCTAGTAACACGTGCACAACTGCCCACTGTAGAGATTTCTGTGTGGGAGGGGGAGACCCCTGCCCAAAGTGTGACCATTATTGCAGCAATTGAAAATGATTTAAAGGTTTTGGGGTTTTTAAACGACAGCAGTGAACGGATTCAAAATACCCGTAGGCAGCCCTCTAGAATGTGGTTACAGAAATGCCTTTTTTCGCTATTTAATTTAAACACACCAGGCTGTTACACTTTTCTAAATATCCATTAGACTAAACTGCAGACCCGTTTTTTATAAAAAGTCATGGCTCGCCCTTTTATTCGGTTGATTTTGGCTCTCATTTATTAGCTGATTGGATAGATTACTTTTTGTGTGTGTGCTGTGTTTACACCAGAGTCCAATATGGCTGCTGGAGTGAAGGTATTTTGCTTCATAAGAAGGTGCATTTTATCTATCTATCGATCGATCTTATGAAGTGTGTATATATATACACACACACACCAACCTGCCCATTTCAATGAAATAGATATGGATGCAGGAGAAATTATGCAGGTAAGTGTCAAATAGGAAAGGTCACCTCTTGGCTTGAAGCTTGTGCTTGTCTGGGTATACGTTTGCTTCATTGTTAATAATTTTTAAAACTGCCTAAAAGCTTACTTCAAAGTAAAATGAGTGAGCCAAGGGGGTAGAGAGGACATGACTGGCTGTGTGACAGCTCCATCGGGAACCTGACGCGGACAGGTTTGGGTTTGGGTTTTTTTCAATCTTTCCGTGGTCCTTCCCATCCTGGCCCTTCACGGTGGGTAAGAGCAAATATTGCAATACAGCCGGTGTTGTTTCTGAAGATCTGTGTGGAGACAGAGCTAAAGACAAGCTGGGGCTCTGGGTGGAATGCAGGGACAAGCCGTGGAGAGCTCTCCCCGTGTTTAGGATGTTTAAAGTCCTGGCGAAAGGATTTAAGGGGGAACAATTTGGGGGTTCCCCCCCCAAGGGTTTCCCGGTCTCCAGTCACGTGTGGACATGTCGTGCCGAAGGGAAATCTGATCGGGGCTGTACAAGTGGGGACTTCCTGCAGCAGCCCACAGGTAATACATGATCAGAGCAGCCCATCAAGCGGTTCCATCAGTGCAAAATAAAGGGCTGGGATTTGTTTTTAATGTACCCCCCACCCCCACCCTTCCTCATTGTTGAGAAGTTTTTAGCGCTCCCCACACGTGGCTCCTTTGGCGGGCCGGGCCTGGTTTAAGCGGGGATCAGGTCTCTCAAGGAATTCCCAATGCGTCCCCAGTCCCTTAAGCTTTTCTGGGGAATGTTTTGGGGCCGTGTGCGAGATAGACCTGGAAGGTAACTAACGGTAAAAGAGGCAGGATGCCACGTGTGTGCGGCGGGTGTCTCTGTGAAACAAAGGTATTTAAAAGTAATCACTCTGGTTTTTTTTCCTGGAGGTCTCCCCTTTTTCTCTCTCCCTGTTAAATCAATTCAGATCTAGGCAAGCGTGTGCGTGGGGAGGGGATACAGGGAGCGAGATGCCTATTTTATTTTACCGCGTGAAACTCTGGCACGATGGGTCCGTGCGGTGGAGGCAGCTTTTGCGCGGGTTTGTTTATATCTAGGAGTCTAAGCGGGAGCCCCTTCGCTTTGCAGGTAGGCTGCAAAAATCGGTGCATTGCGATTTAAAAGGGGGGGGGGGTAAAAAGGAGAAAAAAAAAACCTTTTGAATGGGGCCTTTTTTCATTTGGAATTCGACGGTAAATGCCAAGCAGATTTTAGCTGGTTTAAGAGCTGTCCAGCCCGTCCGTGTGTGTGTGTGTGTAGAAAAAAAGAGAGAGAGAAAGATGGGAATGAGAAGAACCATTAGTTATATATTTTTGTCTTTCTAAAAAAAAAAAAAAAAAAAAAAAAAGGCCCGACAATATAGAAAGTGGTATTTTAACCCTCTGCTTTACAATAAGGATTGACAAGAAAGAAGATTGCAGGGTGGAAGCAGTTGTGCTGATTTGGAAACAAATATATTAAAACTCCCTCTGCTCATTAAGGCTTCCCCGTAATATTTTGTGTATTTATGTGCTTAAGCCGAGTCCTGGAAAATATACCTAGAAAGGTGTTTGCAATAAATCATACATGAAACACTTCAATATGCAGATCTGACACACGTTTTTATTAACGTGTGTGTGTCGTTTTGTACATGTATCCACTTTTATCACAATCTTTGTGTTCTACGTGGATATGTAAGACTAGATACTAGATGTGTCTCTTACACATATTCCATCATTAATGTTATATACACAGATATAATAAACACATGGAAATATTGTGATAAAAGTGCTTGTACATATTTTAGAACAATATTGTTGGTGAACAATTAGACACTCCTATAACAAACGCCTCAGCAATGGTGTTATAAAATACGTGTACGCTTTTATAACAATATTTTGTGTGTCTGTTATACGTGTGTTTAACGAGCACACCAAAATATTGTTATAAAAATACCTACACGCACATATCCCCCGAAGCGAGTGTATAAATTAGCGTGTACACATACTTCTGTATCAATGTTAGCGTGTGTGTAACACACATCCATGTTCTAGAGGGTACAGTCATAGTGCGTCTGTAGCATTTCAGTCCCTGGCATGGGTATAGTTAAGAAAATGTACATTATGAATGAGATTTTTCTGACTTATTCTATGAGTGAACGTCTCGATTGGGAGCTTCTCGGGGCCTGTGGGAAGAAGATTGATCTAATTTCTTATCCACAATAGGTTCAAACACATTTGATAGAATTGTTTTCTGTTTAGAATCGGACAGTCCAGTGTCTGAGCTAAAAACTCCCCCTGCGCCCCACATTCTAACCCGCGCGAACACGGTTGTCAGGTCAGGCTGAAGACACTTGTATCAAACAAAATATAATGCAGAATGGGCCTTGGCCGAGGCAAAACTGCAAGTGAAGTTAATGGGAGTTTTTTCTGAGTAAGGACAGCAGGCTCAGGGCCAAGGCGTGGTAATGCCATTCCTATGGAAATAGTTTGAAATATTTGAAAAAGGGGAATTATAGAAATTTTGTGTGGCGATTTAGACTATTTCTGTGGGCTGTTTAAATACACGTGTGTGCATGTAATATCACACACCCATATATAAACATACACTATGTATAATGTTGTATATTCTGTTTGCAAATTATATATAGTCACACCAAACAGAGTCAAAATATGACACATAGTGTGAACTATTCTAAATAGTCCATATTATACACAAATTGTATTAATATGTGCGTAACATGTAGCCTTGTGGAGGATAGTTGGCATATACAATTAAAAATATAACACCTAACAAAAGAAATGACGGAGACGATGAGAGATGATACATATCACACACACACACACACACACTCAGATAATATTTCACATTTTCAAAAATTGTCATTTTGGAGCATTTTGTTGAATGTCAATGTAACGGAACACGCCTAATGTGTGCGTATACACAAGACACCCACGTGTCTCTGAGACATATAATGATCTACTCAGGAATATTTAAATTCTACAAATGCATGGGGGGGGGAGGGAGGGATAATAAGCTAACTAAACAAACAGTTACCTGGGCAACAACAGTCTCTCCATTCAGTTCTGTTTGTCTTTTAAAAATAAATCTGACAATAATCATGAATGAATTGATAAGCACTGTACGATATGCAGGAAAAAAGAAATATCCCCTCACTTCAAAAAAACAAAAGCAGAAACCTCTGCTTGCCACTTTGGAAATAGGAAGGTATCAACTAAAAACGAACATGCCGCGTTCACTTTCTTACATTGCAATCTCAGGAGCTTTGGGACTGCAGTAGGTACCTTCCTGGAGTGCGGGATTTTGCGGGGAATAGTTTGCAACAAAGGCCTGTCTATGGGCCAACCGACGTGTCAGGTGTAGTCTTCTTTGTCCATGCCAAATTCAAACCCGCCTTGCTGTAGTTGTCAGGCAGTAAGGAACTGTGCAGACAGAGGCCTGCATTTCAGCACCATAGACAGCACTCCCCCAGTGCCCAGTCCCCAGGCGCGTGGGATGGGCGCAGAGAGGATGGGACACCGAATTGGAACATTCTGCAGCCAGACGAGGCGGCCAGGAACCTCCCAGGTCTTCAGATTGTTGTTTGTGCCTTGTTCTGTGTGTGGTTTTTTTTTTAATGAATACATAAATCTGGGGGTTGATTTAACTTCTGGGAGGTTTAATGACGTTGCTCGTTAGGATTTATTTTTAAACTGTGAGTTCCACGTGGGAAAGAGTTAAAGAAAGAACTCCGCCGATTGTCTGCAACGGTAAAAGGGGGGCACACCACGAACCCCA
Organism: Trachemys scripta elegans; assembly: GCF_013100865.1. Classification (NCBI taxonomy): domain Eukaryota; kingdom Metazoa; phylum Chordata; order Testudines; family Emydidae; genus Trachemys; species Trachemys scripta. Next base: position 2,440,270 of record NC_048319.1, on the reverse strand, counting down.
GATTTTCGTATGTACCCCCAAAGTCTTGGTTCTAAGAAATCCGGCTGGGTCTCCTACTCGGGGAGAGTTGCTCATCCCCCTACAATTTGCCATTGTCCCACCCTTAGAACAGACAGCGCCAACAATATAGGAGAGGCCTCGGCACCGAAAGATTATACAGGCCGTTGAGGGGCCATCGTAGTGGGAATGCACTTTGGAGAGAAGTCAAGTGGATTCCTCGAACCTGGTTCGAATTAGGAAACGCAAAATGAAACCGCCGTGTGATTCCGAATGACTCAATCGCCCTCGGGTGACAGGATTAATGTCCTCGCCAAGTCATTAACCGGACCGTGTTAATCAGCTATGCGATAGTTCTGCTGTTGGCTAAATAGGGACCTAGGAAGGGCTGCAGCCCTGTCTGAACAACACTCCTCAGTCTTTAGCAAACGCAGCTAGGGAAAAAGCCGGGGAAGCCAACAGGCTGCCTGGTGCTTTTCGGGGTTGGCGCTGTGCTGTCTCCACGGACAAGCCGCTTTAATTCTGGGCTCAGAGGAAAGGAAGGAGACGAACGGCTTCCCCGGGCCCTGAAAACCTCTCTCCGAAAAGAGCCATAAGATCTGAATAAACAAACCCCCCAAACCTGCGGAATCGCGGCCTGCTAAGCCCTGCTAGTCTCTGAAGTCATTCCAAGCGGCCGAGGCACCGAGCCGGTCCCTGTAACGCCTTTTGGCGCATTAAACGTCCGTCTACAAGAGCCCGTTTGGCTTATCAATAGCGTGTTCATGCATCGCCCCCAGCAGGCTCATCTACATGGGGTGCATATGAATGAGGCTGGGGGGGGGCGCCGCTTCCTACTTCCCACCTAATTATAGACCAGCAGCCTCGGTAAAATAGAGCTGTGGTGGTTGGTTGGATGTCGCCAGGCCTTTATTAATGTCTGTCGGAGTAAGGAAGTTGTGGGGGGGGGGGGGGGGTAATTGATGGACTACGTGTTGGGTTTAGTTCAATCGGATACAAACAACGCGTCCAGGGCTTCTCTAGAAATAGGGGGAAAGATCAGGCATTTCCACCGGGAAGGGTTTAGAGCTGCCGGTGTCAGCTGATGCCGGCAGTCCAATGGCAGATGGAGGGGGTTGGCAAAAATAACAATACAGTCAGGCCAGAGGAAAATTTAGGAGGCTGGGAGATGGATAAGTTATCACAACAGGCTGTGTGATTGCATGGGTGTGCGCACGTGGGTGATTGCATGGGTGTGCGCACGTGGGTGATTGCATGGTGTGCACACATGGGTGATTGCACACAAGCCTTTGCATGTGGATGTCTGCATGAGAAGGATTCTTTGCTTGCTTTAATATCATTTTATGATTGTTTCATTTTGGTTTTTTTAAGTGTTTATTTTTTTCTCCCTCAATGTGGTGCAGGCGGAAGGGGCTGGGTCCCCAGCTCTGGAATCCAGGCTCTTTATGTCTAGGCTAGACATGGCCTGCACACTGACACAGCAGGCTTCCCCCAACAAAGCCCATCCCTGTGTGGCCCGGTTCTGACACCCTCAAGGAGACAGAGGGCAGCTCAGGTCTTAGGGCTCCTTCAGCCCTGGGCCTGCCTGGTCAGCCTGCTGGCAAGGGGGGACTGGGGACTGCTAGGGGATGCCCTGGAACCCACTCGCTGATTTCACACGCAGGCCACCAGGGATGGATAAGCTGAAGGGACGTTTAAATCCTAGCAAAGGCCTGGGGGTTCAAAGCTGCAGTGTGATCTCCTGTTGGGCCTAAAGGCTGCCGCTGTCTCCGCACCCTTTCCGCAGCAGGAGGAAGAAGTGTTGCCTCTGGATCTGGCCTGCTGTGTCACAGTCCAGGCCATGTCTAGCCTAGACATAAAGAGCCTGGAGTCCAGAGCTGGGGACCCAGCCCCTTCCTCCGAGCCCTGTGTCCAGAAGAGATTTCTATTATTTCCCTTCCTCCGCCCCCCCAGGAGAACCCCCCCCACCCCCCCCTGCAAAGTGTGCTTCCTGGGCCTAGGCCTGCAGCACTTCTCCAGCCAGCAGGAGTGTCACCCTAGACTGGAGAGCTGGGCAAGGCCTTTTGGGTCAGCCGCTGCTCCCCTCCCTGCCCATTCAGGGCTGTAATAGACTTGGAATCACTTTCCCCCGCAGAGCCATTAAGCCTATTGTTAAGCGCCTGCCAGCTCCGTGGCTGGGGCACCTGACTGGCAGAGACAGGACGTGGGTTCTATCTCTACCTCTGCTGTGTGACTTCCCCTCTCTAGGCCTTTGCCTCCCCACCCCCCGCCCTCGACGTGTCTCTCTGTATTGCAGCCCTTTGGGGCAGTGCCTGGGTGTTGTGTCTCACCTGGCACCAGGGGTCTCCAAGTCCAAATTCTCTATGTGCTACTATATTTACACCGATATGACAGGAGTTAGTTCCATGCGCCCTTGCTTTCTCAAGGCACTCCTGGTGCCATAGCCAAATAGGGAAGAACAAACAGTAAAATCTTTCCGTCCATTTGTTGATCATATTTGCTTTCATGCAATATCCCCACCCTCATTTTTGTTTTTATTTGACAATTATTCCACACTGGGTGCGGGTTTGGAGACTTGCTAGGATCCCATTGGGTGTAGCCTCTTTGCTGCTCTCAGTTTCCTCCCTAGGCAACTGGACGGTGATGAAATGTGAGGACGAGAGGGAGTGAGTCAGATCATGTTTAAGAAAAGCTTCAACTTCTTATGTACATGCTTAAGGTTTAGCACCTGCTTAAGTGCTTTGCTGAATCTGGGTCTGAGCCCCTTGGAAGAATGAATTCTCAGAATCTGCTTCCATGTGGATTGCAGCATCTGCTGGGGTGCGGGGGGGGAGGTTGCACCATGGTGGGCATGAACAGGTTTCAGGGGGGCAAAGCCACCCTCCCTCTCTGTATGGCTAGTTGGGATGGGGACATTGACTTTAGTCCCCTGTAAGTTGGGGCTTTGGTGGGGGGTAATGCAGAGAAACCCTGCTCTAGAAGGCACTCTCACAACAGGAAGGGTGCTTTCTATTTAAAGAGACAAGATCAAAGCCCAAGTGGGCAGATTTGTTCAAATGGCTTGGAGGTGGGCTTGTGGGTCTCTCACACCCCCTGGGATGGCAGGGAGAGCATTTGTTCCCCTTATGACTGTTTCATTTTTTTTAAAAAAGTTTGCCTCTGATCAGGAATGTGCCTGAAATACCAGCTCTTCGGGAGAGCCTGGGATTACTGGCTTTTAAAGCCAGCCGGGACCTCGCTGGTTACACTCGTTACAGCTGTCCTCCCCTGGGAGGTTTGGCAAAGCTGAGGTTGAAGTGGACAACTTGCTACTTTTCAGGAAGCAGTCGCAGGCTTTCAGGCTCCTGCAGGGTCCTAAACCACGTGGATTAAATTAAAACTGGAATATTCGAGTAACAAGAACCGAGGATAAAGGAAAATGTCTTTTAAAAATAGGAACGTGGATTTTTTATCAGACCCGTTGAATTTTTTTTATGAACAATACATCAAACGAGCTTGAATAATACCCGTCAGCGGGCCGAAGGGAGCCTTCCAGTGCTGAAGGCAGGTAAGACCCAATGTCTCTGACCTGTGCACACATGAGCATAAAGATTTCGACAAGATCTTTATGGCCACATGCTTTGCTGATGCTGTGTCTTCCATCAGTGCATATCAATGTGTGTGTGTGTGTGTGTGTGTGTGACACAGGTGTACACACACATACACGTACATAATACCATCCAGTATATCTAACCCTCTGTTCCATAGGGGGAGTTGCCTGCGTGCGCTGTTGAGAAGGTCCCGTCTTGGGGCCCGGTAACAGAGGCAGCCGCATCAGCCCAGTTCAGACAAGTCATTGGCCCAGAGGGGAGGTCCAGGCCTGCTATTCACGGCACCCAGCCGCGGAGAATTGGGAGCCGAAAGGCTCCTTGTGCCGAGGTTTCCGGAGTTTCTTTCCTCGTGGGTTGTTGTTGTTGTTGGTTTTTAAGACTCTCTGGGGGAATTAGCTTGTCCCAGTTGCTGTGGAAATACCCAGGACAGGGTGTGGCTCTCTGCCCCTTCCAGCATGTGACTGGCGCATCGTCAGGCGGTTCCTTGCCCGGGGCCCAGACTCCTGGTATCCGGGTTGTCACCTTGGGCTGCGCTCCCCAGGGCTCGGTTTGCAGCTCTAGGCTCCGTCCTGGCTGGGTGGCGCCGGGGGTGCGCTGCCTTGTGCTGCTCTCTGCACGGAGGTGACGGAGGAGACAGAGACACTAACGGCCCTGCAGTGGGCCAGCGCCTGGTCCCTGCTCCCATGTACACGCGAGCCCAGGCTCTGGCCCGTTGCTTGCGAGCTCTGCAGAGAAGCCAGGACATGGGGGATGGGAGGGGCTGGAGGCTGTTGCTGGTTTTACTGGAGATGCGGATTTAAGGCCGGCGCTGGCTGCTGTGGGCGCTGACCCAACGCAGCCTAGTGGGTTCGGGCGCTGACCCAACGCAGACTAGTGGGTTTGGGCGCTTCTTGTCCTGCTGCACGTGGAGGTTGCGCGGGGGGGGGCTGTCTGGTCCATTCCGTTTGTTTGCCCCCCCCCTTCCAATTAATACGGGGGAGGTCTCAAAAGCAGGACTGAGCCTCGCTGGGCCCAAGACGAAGTGTGTGTGTGTGTGGGGAGGGGTCCGCAGGTGGGAGGGTGCTTTTCCAGGGAGTGCAGATTAAACTCCGAACAAGCCGACAGCTGCAGGCTCGTCCCCGGCCCCCCAACTTTCGGTGTTGCGCGTGCCAGTGTTGGGACCCCAACTTTCAAACTGGAGAGACCCAAGGGCGCCTTTAGCTAGAATTGGGGGGAGGGGGATTTTCCTTCCCACGCCTGCAAACCCCCCCTCACCCCCCGAGGTGTTCCCTTCGCTGCTGGCGGAAGCCCTGAGCCTGGTTCATCTCCTGAGGCCGGGGCGGAAAGAGGCTGGGGGGGGGGGATAACTCGGGCTGCGAATGTCTGGGCCCCAGGGGAGCTGCTGCGAAGCCGGGCTCCGAAGCCGCTCCAGTCCCAACGAAGGGAGGGCAGGGGCTGGTTCTGAGCCCCCCTTACCTGCGGGTGAGCCGTGCGGGGGCGAGGGTGCAGATCCGTCTGCGCCTACCTTTGGGGGCGCAAGGCCCCCATGCCCAGGATCTGTCCTGCCATGTGCCCCTCCAGGGCGGGTCTGCCCCTGTTCTACATCCAGCATCCCCCGGGGGTGGATCACAGCTCGGCCCAAGGCGTTTCTTTGCCCTTGCAGGAGAACTGTCCATCAAATACACCAATTTAAAAAAGCCCCCCTGGTTACTTCACAGGGGGGAAAAAACCCAGCCCGGTTTCTCCTGGCTCTCACCAAACGCGTTTCTGATCCTGCCCGGATTCTTCTCAGAAGTAGGAGCGAGGGGGAACTGGGACCGAAAAGGACATTATAGACAGATTCGTGGGTGACCTGGGGAATGATTCCGTTGAATGTCACTTCTCTATCTCCTCCTTTTGGAAATAATAGAAACACCTTTATCGCTATCGGCCAATGATAGGGAACAGATTCGGAGCTAAAAGTCCACCACCACCCGCATCGTGTCTCTTCCCTCCGCCCCCAAAAAAACCACCCCAGTTTGCTGAAGAATCCCAAATCCGTAACGCTTGTTAAGAAAGGGGCTAATGTGGCAGACATGGATAGGACATGGGAGGCATTTGGAGGTGCGGGCCGGGGAGGGGAAGCGCCCGGACAGGCTCTGGACTCGCTCTCACCGATACAGGTTTGTTATCAGTAAAACCCACGCGCGCTCGCCCTCGGAATAAAGTGACTTTTAGCAGAAGGACGCTGAACTCCCCGCCGCGCTGGGAACAAAGGGGCCGAGTTACCTTCCAGCGAGGATAATCTGCGGGAGCAGCTGGAATCAACTTTCCAACCCTCCTGTTCGGCGAGTGTCTCTTTAGCCGAGCGCGGCTGCCAGTTTTCTGCAGATGTCAATTACCGGCGGATCCTGCCGGAGAAGCTGCACGTGTGTTTATAACCTACATGGCGGGGCTTAACCATGCACAAGATATTTCTGTCAACCGCGGGGAGGGCAAAAATCTGGCGTCTAGCAAGTCAAATGCGCCGGGCATGTTACCGGCTAAAGCGGGGGCCTGTAACTTTGTGGAAGAAGCAACTTCTTGATCAATGCAAATGAGCTTGGTAGAGAGCGAAGGAAATCTCGGGAGCTAAAGATGGTGAAATGAGCAAAGAGAAGGAAGGAGGCAGGCGCTGGAGAAGGAGGCGGCGGGCAGGGGTTGGGTCGTTTGCTTTGGAAATGCTCCCTTGAAGGTATCGAGAATAATGGACACAGGGGGGTTGGTTTTGAATCCGTGTGAGGCGGGGATCTGCAGTCCGGGGAGGAGGGAAATCCAGGGATCGGGGGTTTAACATTTCAAAAAAAAGAGCGAAAATGTTTCAATCTGCCTCCCTTGAAAGTCATCGGTCTTGCTGCTAAGAAGCAGGTCTGGCGTCCTTCGCCGCGCGGCGGAGTTCAGGTCAGCGTGGCCAGGGACACAGTGCGGAGACGTTTGGGGATGTGAACAAAAATGTGCATGAGAAGGGCAGAAAATAGAGTGGGACCCTGCCCGGGTCTGGGAACCGGGCATCCATTCCCCGAGAGCCCGGCGAGCAAATGCCTTAGCCGCGGCCGCGTTTGTTTTAAAAGACGAGGTCGCTTTTGGGGGGGGGAGGGTCATCGGAACCCCCCTGTCCCGTTATATGCCGAAGTGGGAGCGAAGGGGCTCGATCCCGGAGCGGTGTTAGGAGGAGTCGTTGCCTCAGTAAACGGTGTGTGTGTGTGTGTGTGAGAGAGAGAGAGAGAGATTTAGGCCTGTTTCCGGGGTCTCACATTCCCCTGATGGTTGTTGGTGTTTGCATCACTAAGTTGCTGTTTTAGCAAACAAAGAGACGACCTTAACATTGATCCCCGTGCTCCAGATGACTGGACGGACAATCTTCATCCTTCAGCAACTTCAAACCCCGCCCCCCCCCTCCTCCCCAGAACTTCCCTCTCTCCCTTTCCTCACTACAATCGGTAGCTAAAAACAGTTCCAACCTCCCAGAAACCTGTAACGACTGTAAACGCCCAGACGTGAGGCGGGTGCATATTCCCTGCATGATAATTGTCAAGCGATTTCCTATCATGAAAAATGATCCCAGCCCTTGGATTAGAAATCGCTGAGTTGTTTGGTTGGGGGGGGGTTCCTATTCCCCCCCCCAAGAGAAGTATCTTGTCTTGCCGTCAGAGTAAGAGAGAATCGATCTCTTGTGATAACCCCCCCCCCCAGTCAGACACCGCCCCATGGCAGGCTGAATTCTGCTCTCCGGGCACCCGCCCCCAGCTCACACTCCCCAGTGCAATTGCACAGGGTTACCCCAGGGCACAGAAAACAGAATCTGGCCCCCAAACATTTCTTAGCCATTGGGGGCCCTTTGAGACGGGGCAGCCCCGTGTGCCAATGGCTAATGGGACCTTTTCCATTTCGACTTGGAGTAGAATTGCCAGGGAGATGGGGGCGAGGGGGGGCTATTTCCCTGAGTAAAATGTGGGGGAGGGCTGGGGGGGCTGGATAAACAGATCGCTCCTCTCAATAGAGTTGTGAGCAGCTCAATTACTCCCCCTTGCAAAGCGGCACAATGGGAGGGAAACACCCTGCAACCGGATCCCATGGCCCCAAGGCTCGTGTGTGTGTGTATGAGTGTGAGTGAGTGTGTGTGTGTGTGTGTTTGTATGTGTGTCCATTGTTGCTGTTGCAATCGGTTTAATTTTAATAAATGATTTAGGTCCCAAAATCTCACAGTCCTGGCTCAGGCAGAGAAGCCAATGGGTGTTGGGGCTGGGGGCTGGGGGGTGTTGTTCCCCCCCCCCGGGCCTGACACAAAAGTCCAATTTCGAATCGTTACAATCCCGGTAAAGCGGACGCGGGGACGTGGCTCTGTTTGCACGAGTCCTTGTGCAGGTTCTGTCCTGGGCTCACTCGGGGTCGGTGCGCAGCGATGCTCAGAGAGATCCCGGGATGCTCTGGGGGAGGGGGGGCTGGGGGCACTTTGTGACCCCGCAGCGGCTCGGCGGTGGAGCTGGTGTGTCTGAGACAGAAAGGGGGCTCGGAAGAGGGGCGGGGGGGGGAGACAGACCACACAGAGCCCCTCCCTGGTACCCTCCAGACTTCCACTTGCTCAGCCATGTAGCAATAAGCATGTCTAATGGTGCTGACATCACCAGAGCCCGGGTGCCTGACCTCCGCCCTGTCTGGCTGCCCCCCCCCCCCCCCCCCCCCCCC